>NC_064414.1:50892500-51192500 GCF_023375975.1 Astyanax mexicanus
ATTACGATTTCACTGTTAAGCAGAAACACATAATTATTTATAGATTTTAATACTCATAAAAGTTTAAATGACTATTTATTTTATGACGTTTACTAAGCAATTATAATCTGTGCATAGCAGGCTTTAAAACTACAAATTATAAAGTTGTTTAGAAAGAACATGAAATAAATTAAAACTTTCTATTATTATTGTTTTATGCTAGATGTAAATGATATATACTATTTTAATTTAATTTTAGTTTATTTTAATAATATATGGTAATCAGAATCCTGCTAAGAGAAAATTCCTGGATATACTGTCTAGGAATTAGATTAGTTTTATGATATATTAAAAAAAGGCTTTGTGATGTGTGTGGTGTGTGTGGCAGTTTGATGCACTAGATGGCGGAGTTGGATATAAAATGAGCTCCATCATTAGATGTGCTGGAATCTAAACATCCAGCAGATCTGTTCTCTCTCTCTGAATCTGTTTGGTCCAGAGGAACTTGTTCAATCAGATTCACTCCTGACTTTCCTGACCTCCTTTCTCTTCATAAATTATCATAATAATACAAAAACCCACACCAAGCACGACCACTTCCTATATACAGTTCTAGAACAAACAAGATTTTACAGAATATCATACATGATCAAATTTTACACAACATTTTTGTACTTTTTTAAAATTATTTTATAACATACCCCAAATAACACAATATCACTAGAGCTACTTGTGCTAACACCCTGGTTTGCTGACTATAATATGGCAAATGGCTTGAGCTGCTTGTGCAAATAACCCAGTCATCAGATATATTATAAAAGTCCCGAGCTACTTGTGACAAAACCCTGGTTGCTGAGTATAATATGGGAATAAGCCCTAAGACACTTGTGCTAACACCCCGGTTGCTGAGTATAATATGGGTATAGTCACATAGTAAATGGGTATAGTCATGGGTATATATGCCAGTACCCCAGTTACCAAATATAATATGGGAATAGTCCTGAGCCTTTTATGCCAATAGCCCAGTTACCGAATATAATATGGAAATAGTTTTGACCCTTTTGTGCCAATACTCTAGTTACCGAATATAATATTGTAATAGTCTCGAGTTGTTTGTGCCAACACCCCGAATGCTGAGTATAATACGGGAATCAGCCCCAGCCACTTGTGCTTCACCCTGGCTGCTGAGTATAATATGGGAATTAGTCACAGCTACTTGTACCAATACCTCGGTGGCTGAGTATAATATGATAAATGGCTTGAGCCGCTTGTGCCAGTACCCTGGGTGCTGAGTATAATAAAGGAATCAGCCCAAGCCACTTGTGCTAACACCCGAGTTGCTGAGTATTATATGGGAATAGTTTCGAGACACTTGTGCTAACAAACCAGTTGCTGAGTATAATATGGGAAATAGTTTAAGCCGCTTGTGCCAATAGCCTAGATGATAAATATAAAATGGAAATAGTCCTGAGCCTCTTGTGCCAATACCCTAGTTGCTGAGTATAACATGGCAAATGGCTTGAGCCTCTTGTGCCAACACCCTGGTTGCTGAGTATAATACTGGAATAGTCCCTAACCAGTTGTACTATCACCCCGGTTGCTGAGTATAATATGCGAATAATCCAGAGCCAGTTGTGCTAAAACCCCAGTTGCTGAGTATAATATGGCAATTGGCTTGATCCACTTGTGCCAATGGACCAGAAACTAAAAATAATATGGGGGTAGTCCCAAGCCAGTTGTGCTAACACCCCGGTTACTGAGTATAATATGGGAAGAGTTCTGAGCCTCTTGTGCTAACACCCCGGTTGCTGAGTATAATATGGCAAATGGCTTGAGCTGCTTGTGCCAGTACCTCAGTTACTGAATATAATATGGGAATAGTCCAGAGACACTTGTACCAACTTAATTGTGCCAATTGAATTGCAAATGGCTTGAGCCGCTACTCCAGTACTTGCCAGTACTCCGGTTGCTGAGTATAACTAGGCAAATGGCTTGAGCCAGTTGTGCCAGTACCCCAGATACTGAATAAAATATGTGTATAGTCCCAAAACAGTTGTGCCAGTACCCCAGTTATTGAATATAAAATGGGAATAGTCCCAAGCCGCTTGTGCCAGCACCCTGGTTGCTGAGTTTAATATGGGAATCAGCCCCAGGCTCTTGTGCTAACACTCCGGTTGCTGAGTATAATATGACAATTGGACACTTTTTCAACCATCGAGGCACCAGTTGCCCCCAACCTCTAAAAAAGTCAGTCTGAATTAAAGCTGCTCATTCATTAGATTTTCTGATTTCAGAGATTTAAAAAAGAGTGTTTTGTTGAAGTAACTGTTTCTACTATCCAAAGAAGACGTTCTACTAGATTCTGGACCATTGATGCGATTTGATTGCTTTCAGTGAGAAGAGCATATGTGAGGTCAGGATCCCCAACACCCTAACTCATCCCATCATTATTGCATTATTTGAGTAATGTTCTAATCCATATTATAAGAAGCAAGAACTACTCAACTGAGTAAATAAAAAATACTGTAAGAAATAAAGGTCAGTCAATCTGAAAAATATCAAGAACTTTATTAAGCGCAGTCGCAAAGACCTTCAAAAATGTTATGATGAAACTGGCACTAATCAGGAAGGCCCAAGGAAAGGAAGAGCAAGAGTTACCTCTGTAACTTTGGGCGAGGCACCAGTCCACCAGTTGTAGGTCATGACTAAACATTAGAATTTTAATAATATTAATAACATATTGATATCTTCAGCTCTTCGCTTTGTAGTAGAAAGGATTTGGAGATTATGTTAATTCTGCCCTTACGACTCTCTTACTGCACTTTGACTGAAATCTCTCTGCTCTCTTTCCCTTTTTTTGGGAGGGTGGGATTCCTGTCTCGGCTGGATTGGTGGGATGTTTTATTGTTGGCAGGATTTCCTCTTCGCTGGAGCAGTTCCTTCCTCCTCGTGCTGGCCTGACCATGTGGAGACCCAGTTAAATACGCATAATATCTCTAAATGTGACTGTATACAGTTTTGCCTTCACAGTCTGATATTAAATGAAAAAATATGAAATATACTTCTTCACTTTAAAACTTTAAATAAACAAGTTAAACAAACTCAAATGATTTGAGGAAACTGATTACCTTTAACTATTTAATTTTAATTTTAATTTTAATTTAATTTTAATATTTAATTAATTTTAATAGCCTCAAATGAATTAAGTTTTTAAAGCTATTTTGGCACCGCTTTAAAATAAGACTACCTTTATAAAGGGTTTATAAATGGTTTACAATTAGTTTATTAATAGTTACTAATTAGGTTGTAAATGCCTTGAAAATCATTAATAATCAGTTATAACATGTACATGGCATGTACAACCTAATTAGTAACCATTAATAAACTATTTGTAAACCATTTATAAACCCTTTATAAAGGTAGTCTCATTTTGAAGTGGTACCGCTATTTTTTTAGTTAATTTTAATACTGTGTGAAGTTGAACAAACATTCATTCTCAAAATTATTCATTCACATAAATTAGCTGTAGAGTGAACAGTATTGAGAGCACAGCCAATAGGAGTTACTGCAACAGTTTAGAAAAATGATGCTGCTTGTTCTTACAGCCTATAACAACACAGAGACCAAGCAGTTATTTATGATATATGAGCTACAAGTTTACCTATAAGGTAGCCAAGGGGGAATCACTACACACTGATGGTGAGTGTAAGTCAGAAACTGTTGGACACACCCAGTATGCAAATTTTGCCAGAAGCCAATAGAAAAGAAGCTGCCAGTGGAAACAGACTAAAATCAGTTATTATAAGTTGGTTTAACTCAAAGATCTCAGTTTGGATGTATATAAGAGTTGTGCCAACTCAATAAAATTAAGTATGTCTGCCTTAACAGAAATGCATTACAACTTAAAACTTTTTATGTTGGGGGCCAGAAGGAGAAATATATTTGAAGTTACGGGCCACAGACTCTGTAATAAAACAAATAATGAAAAATACCACTTTAAAAATACATTTTCCTGATTACTTTCATTTACACATTATTTTACATGACTTACTATCTTTATCTATCTTTGACAGTGTTGTGTAAACTAAGATTTTTCAAAGTGATGTTTCATTTCATGATGTCTCTTAATGTTAAACTCCTTAATTACGGCAACTTTTAGACTCTTTTGCCCGTTTTTCTGCGCTACAACTGAACACTCTCGCCACTTTTAGACTCTTTGGCCCATTTTTCTGCGCTACAACTGCGCACCCTCTCTGCTTTTAGACTCTTTGGCCCGTTTTTCTGCGCTCAAACTGCGCACCCTCTCCGCTTTTAGACTCTTTGGCCCGTTTTTCTGCGCTACAACTGAACACTATCGCCACTTTTAGACTCTTTGGCCCAATTTTCTGCGCTAGAAATACGCACTCTCTCAGCTTTTAGACTCTTTGGCCCATTTTTCTGCGCTACAACTGAACACTCTCTCCACTTTTAGACTCTTTGGCCCATTTTTCTGCGCTACAACTGTGCACTCCTGACACCTAGCGTTCAAACTTTGAATCTCACATTATAAAATCCTGTTTAACAGCGGGCCAACTTTCATTATATTTCTTAAAATACCTCGCTGGCCACTCTAAAAAAGGAACCGTAGTTTGGACACTCCTGCCTTCATGCAACTTAAATTCACTGTTTTACACAACTTCAGCAAATAAAGTTAAGCTAACTCATTTACAACTATTAAAGTAAAATAAATATGCTGTAGCTTTAAAAACTTCCTATTAAACAGCCTCAACTTATTATTTAATTTGAGAAAACTGATTGCATTAAATTATTTAAGTTACACTAACTCAAATCAAACACTTAGAACAAACACTTTTTTTAAATAGCAGCTATAAATGCAAAAAGGCAACAAATCATTTTTGGCTTAGTTTCATTTTATCAGCATAAGTGATGCCAAGTTTCTGTAATAATATTTAAGTTATGTTAACTTTATTAGTTCAGAAAGAAATGCAAATAGATTTTACAGTGTTTCAATTATTATGGATTAAAATTTAACCCATCGTTTTTGGTGGGGAGCCACAGATAATGGCTTGACCCATCAACAAGACAATGCTAGACCTAATGATTTGTGTGTATTGACTGTTTGCACACAGACTAAAACCAAAAACCAAAACCATTTGAAAAGAACTGAAGCATGAAATTGGCTTTAACCCGTAGCAGTAGCGGCTCAGCGGTTAAAGCACTGGGTTATTGATCACAGGGTTGTGGGGTCATTACCCACCTCCCCTAAACTGCCACTGTTGTGCCCTAGAGGAAGGCCCTTAATATAGTCTACTGCAGGGGGATGTAGCATAGCTGACCCTGCAGTCTGACCCTGAATTTGTAAACTGGAAAAGGCAAAGAAGAATAAGATATGATTATTCTGTTCATCATATATACTAGTGTAGTTTCAATAATTCAGTTGAAAATAAGAAGTTGTCAGCAGAGGGAAGCATGAAGTACTGTAAGATTTTCCGGAAAAAAAAAAAAAAAAAACACTATGCTGACTTTAGACTTAAAAATCTTATAATGAATATACTTTACTTTAAGCTTACTTCTGCTGACACATTTAAGGATATGTGGATTTCATTTTCCAGCAGGACTTGCCACACTGCCCACAGTGCCAAAAATAGACACTATTTCACTATTTTTGGGGGGTTTTATTGGCTGTGAGCCATAATCATCAACAATAATGAATAATGAATAAATGTGTAATATATCTATATATTATATTATATATATTATATAAAATATATAATATATATTTTGTTTTTTCGGTACATTTTCGGTTGACAGAAAAATTACAGAGGCTGGGCATTCTATATAGCCTCACTTTTATTAACGTCATAATAACAATAAATCTTCATTATAATCATGTTTTGTTTTTGGGATGCAATATTGTAACAGGGTTCGAGCTCTTTTATTAAATGCGTGAA
Organism: Astyanax mexicanus; assembly: GCF_023375975.1. Classification (NCBI taxonomy): domain Eukaryota; kingdom Metazoa; phylum Chordata; class Actinopteri; order Characiformes; family Acestrorhamphidae; genus Astyanax; species Astyanax mexicanus. The sequence continues at coordinate 50,898,431 of NC_064414.1, forward strand.
ACCAGGGTTCTCTCCTAGTGTCAACATGAGAGATTCATCTTTTAGATTTTGTTGGAAAAAACAAACATTGAGCCTGTTTGTGGTGCTTTATTAAAATAAAATAAAAAACCTTACTTTAACTGCTTAAACTATACAAATATTTTTTTAACTAAGCATATTACTGGATGCATTTTTGTGTTTGAGTTCTTTTTAAGAAATATCAGCGTTAGATTGTCAAAATTTAATTATATTAAATAATTTTTAATCACTTAAAAATTAATTTAAATTATGATACATTTTTTAATGATGGAATTTCCCAGTATTGTTGTGAGGGGACAGTAATAAAATAAAAAACTAACGTTTTTAGAAGCGGTCTACATGCCTATCTACATGGGTGAGCGAATACTTACTATATTTTTATTAAATTATTCTTATCTTGGGCATTTTTAATGTTTTTATGTGAATACATTTTTTATTTGACTTTGTATTGTAGTGCAGTTTAGCAGTACTGCATTTTTTATATAAAATATGCTTTAAAATAACAATGTTATTATTATTATTATTATTATTATTATTATTATTATTATTATTATTATTATTATTATAAATATCTTACTTAAAAGTTCATTTTCTATCTTATTTAGCCCATTAATCCTCCGTGTTTAGTATCATGCATCGCATGGCCCCGCCCACTGACGTCCAATCCAATAGAAACTCAGCTGAGGCGGAGTTTGAAGGAGGCTCCGCCCACCCACGACTTTCGCTCCTGCAGTGAGACGCGCGCTGGCTCGCATTTCCCCGCTGCCTCTCGGATTGTGTGTGTGTGAGAGTGTGTGAGAGTGTGTGTGAGCGCCGGAGAGCTCTGGTGGGATATCCAGCGCAGCGGAGGGTCTCCCAGCATCAGCGGGGAGGTGATGTGACTCCGGGATCTGGGCGAACTGGGAGTTTATTCAGCTCTGGAGGAAAACTGGTTTCCAGTCTGCTGCTTACTGGGACTCGTACTGAAGCCTGACTGGGTCTAGACTGTGATACTGGAACGATCACTGGGAACTGTGGAAAGGAATCGAGGAATCGAGTGAGTCGTTAATGATGTCCTGTTCATGAAAGAATCCTTGAGATAAATATTTTTTTAAATCGATTTAATCGAACTTTTTGGTTTTGGATACAGGATATTCGAATCATTTAACGTTATTGAATCACAAGCATCTATAGTAAGGAAATGACTCTTTGAATCAATGAATCGTTGACTCGAATATTCGATTAGTTGACACATATTCGATTCAGTAAACTGAATCTTTTCATCACTAAGCTTCAGTTAAAGAGCAGTTAAGCTGAAATAAATCATGTCCAGCAGAAGTATAGAGTGGGAGCATTTCGAGGAGCGTGAGAAGCCCCGCCGGCCCTCGCGGGGCAGCGGAGGGTCCCAGGCCGTGGCCCGCGGGAACGGATCAGTACCGAGTCCCGCGCACAGCGCGCACTGCAGCTTCTACCGCACGCGCACCCTGCAGTCCCTCACCACCGAGAAGAAGGCCCGGAAGGTGAGGTTCTACAGGAACGGGGACCGATACTTTAAGGGCCTGGTGTACGCCGTGTCCGGGGACCGGTTCCGCTCTCTGGACGCTCTGCTCATGGAGCTCACGCGCTCGCTGTCGGATAACGTGAACCTGCCGCAGGGAGTCCGCTTCATCTACACCGTAGACGGGGCCAGGAGGGTCACCAGCCTCGACGACTTACTGGAAGGTGAGAAGAAAAGAGGAAGCTGAGTCTCCTGACCTCTGATGACCTCTTCAGAGAGGGAGCATCCATTCACAACTCATTCACTTACTCCCAAGTTCACTCACTCACTAGTTCCCTTACTCATTCATTCACTCACTAGTTCCTTTACTCATTCTCTCACTCACTAGTTCCCTTACTCACTTACTAGTTCCCTCATTCAGTAGTTTCCACACTCACTCAATTACTCAATTAGTTTCCTTTCTCACTAGTTTCCTTACTCACTCATTCACTTATCAGTTTTCTTACTAATTATGTCCATGTACTCACTTTCTAGTTTCCTCACTCATTCACCCACTAGTTCCATCGTTCGCTCATTCACTCACTTCCTAGTTCCCTTACCATTCACTCACTAGTTCCCTCACTCGTTCACTCACTAGTTCCCTCACTTACTCTCAAGTTCTCTTACTCACTCACTAGTTCCCTCGCTAGTTCTCTTACTTACTCACTAGTTCCCTCGCTAGTTCTCTTACTCACTCACTAGTTCCCTCGCTAGTTCTCTTACTCACTCACTAGTTCCCTCACTAGTTCTCTAACTCACTCACTAGTACCCTTGCTAGTTCTCTTACTCATTCACTAGTTCCCTCGCTAGTTCTCTAACTCACTCACTAGTTCACTCACTCATTCTCTTGCTAAATTACTCCCTGGTTCACTCACTTACACTCCTTTACTCACTCGTTTACTCACTCACTTTTGTCCATACACTGGATTACACACTCATTCACTCACACACTAATTTATTTTTCATTCACTCTCTCAAGAGGCTAGGAAACTCAACTATACACTCAGTTACAAGTTACATACGAGTTCATTTATTCTTTCACTCACTCACTTACTTACTCACTCACTCACTATTTCATTCACATATTATTAAGTTATTATTAGGCTACAACACTGCTATACACATCTTAGGTCACTCCTTTATCCTTCATTCTACTTTCTCTCTGGTTTACACCCTCAATGCTTACTCACTCACTAGTTCACTTACTCATTTACTCACTTAGTCATTTTTGCACTAGTTTACTCTCATTCATTTACCCACTCACTCACTCTCTCATTCACACACTGGAGCAATCCCTTGTTCACTTACTCCCGCATTTGCTCCCTCACTAGTTCACTTTCTCATACATTCAAACTCTTGTTCACTCATTGTTCATATGCTATCTCACTCTTTTATTTACTAATTAGCTAAATTATTAACTTATGCGCTCACTAAGATTTGTTTATTTATTGCCTCATTTAAAGACTTTATCTTTTTGGATTGGATTGTTGGTTAGTTGCTTATTTGTATGGTTGTAAGGTCTGAGCTCTGGAAGCTTCAGGACTTCAGGGCTGAAGTTTACGTGTCTAAGGCCAGAATTCCATTACGATTCTTTGGATTGTGGGAATAAACATGGCAGAGCTCCAGTGTCTGCAGTGCGTCGTTACATAAGAGTCATTACTCAGTACATCTTCAAAGCATGCTTACTGGCCAACGTCTTCAATATCATTAGGGATGCACAGTGTCTTTGACCACTGTTTCTAAGCTGATTGTATTCGTTTTTAATTAACATATTTTTCTCACTATAAGGCACACTTGAAATCCTTTAATTTCCCCCAAAATCAACAGTGCACTTTTTAATCTGGTGCGTCTTATATGTGAATTCTACCAGTCAAGTATTAAAAAGCAGTAAAGCCAGTCTGCTGAAGTACAGCGTTATACAGGAGTTTCAGTAAAGTTTCTCCAGCACTAAGGCTGAAGCAACAGCATTAGCGTTAGCAGCTAACCGCAGCACTAGCTCTTTTGTCGTTCAGAGGCGAGTATATTGGACTGTAGTCTGCGTGTTTACCATGTTAAAACCAGCTAACGGGCTGAACTGCTAGCTGATAGCGCCCTGGGTTACAGTGTAGAGCTACCAGGCGGCATTTACTAGCGCTAAACGCTGCTAACCTCGGTTAGCACTGCTGCGTTAATGTTTACCTAGGCACCTCCAGCAATTAGAAGGGAAACATGGTGACACCCTTGTTCCTTACTGTTGCTCCTAAAAATGCGCCTTATAATCTGGTGAGCCTTATGTATGAAAGTAGACGAGAAAATAGACATTCATCGACAGAGCACTTGATAATCTGGTGAGCTTTATAGTCAGAAAATTACAGTTCATAAACGCCGCATTATATACACATTTATGTCCAAGAAAACCCAACACTATTTTCAATACATTTTTATATAATATAAACAGGACAAAGACCATTGGCTGTGTAAGGTAAGGATGCTGATAATTGCCACCCCACCTTATCCTTAACTCCCAAACTCATCCCAAATTTACTGAATGGAGCTCCGTCATTCTAGGAAATACAGTTCTACTGCTCCACAGATCAATGCTGGGGGCTTTATTATATCCCTCTAGCCCACGTCTCGCATTAGGAGGCATGGTTTCAATAGGTTCATGTTTCTTTATCTGCTCCAGAGAGTCCTATAGGAATATAAGAATATAAGAATATAATATGTCGATTTATTGTCCCACTTTTAGAGCACCAATGTTTCATTATTAATATTGATATTTTACAACACAAATCATTGCATTACATTTGGATCGAAAAAAATATGATATATCAATATATTGTCCCACTTTTAGAACACCTATGTTTTAATACTAATATTAATATCTGATGTCACATATTAAAACAGTAAAATCCGATCGAAACAATATAATATGTCGATACATTTTCTCACTTTTAAAACACCTGTGTTTCAGTACTAATATTGATATTTGACACCATGTATCAAAACAATACAATTCGATTGAAACAAAGTGATATATTGATATATCGTCCTGCTTTTAGATTGCCTATGTTTCTAAGAATGATATTTTGATACGTGATATGTTGATATATTGTCCCACTTTAGAGTGCGTATGTTTTAATACTAATATTGATATTTGATGTCACGTATTGAAACGATACAATTCAGTTGAAACAATGTGATATATCGATATATCGTGTCGCTTTTAGATTGCCTATGTTTTAATATTAATATTTGATGTCACTTCAATACGATACAATCGGATTGAAAGAATATGATATATTAATATATTGTCTTTTAGAGCGTCTATGTTTAAAACAAATATTGATATTTGACGTCAAGTATCAGTGCAATACAATCGGATCAAAAGAATACAGTATATCGATATATCGTCCTACTTTTAGAGTTTGATATTTTACATCACGTATCGATATGATACATTCAGATCAAAACAATATGATATATCGATATATTGATATATCGTCTCACCCTTAGTGTCTACAGACATTTGTACTGATGTTGTGTCTCTGTTCTAAACACAGTTGTTAAAGTAAGTTTGTACAGTTCTGCTGAGGCAGGATTTAGACGACACAGGAGTGCGAGACCTTCAGGAATGACCCTGGAATGCAGAGCCCTTGACTGCTAATGACTGTCTTTATGCCGAGCTGGTTGAATGGCATTGATTCATGGCCAGGGAGCAGCTGTAAGTGCTGGTGAGGTTTTGATGTGCCGGGTGTCCATTGGCTGTGAAAGCGGCTCTTTCAGAATGATGATTTCCCAGAGGCATGCCCTGCTCTCCGTCCACAGAGTGCTTTCCTTCCACACTTTGTCCTGTATGAAGCCAGCTCTGTGCTTCTGGAATCATTGATTGACAGCCATTTGCGGGCTGTCAGTATTGATCGTTTGAATGATCGAGTAATGTGGGGATTATTTCGATCAATAATTGAGATACCAGAGATTAGAAAGAAACAACACAGCAGTAACTGAACAATAACAAACCATGCACTGACTTTCTAGTGGACTTTATTGATAATACTGTAGCATAAACATTGCACATAGCCAGAACAACTGTTTAGAATGTCCTGAAGAAGAAAGTCATCACTGGTGTATTAAGTAACAGATGTTAAACATGTAGACCAGGGGTGTCCAAACTTTTTTTGTTGGGGGCCAGAAGGAAAAATATATGTGAAGTCACGGGCCACAGACTCTGTAATGTAAATAATGAAATATACCACTTTGAATAATACTTTTTTCCTGATTACTTTTATTTACACACCATTTTACTTGACCTACTGTCTTTATCTTTGTCAGTGTTGTGTAAACTAAGATTTTTCAAATTGATGTTTAATTTCATGATGTTTCTTAATATTAAACTCCCTAACTATGGCAACTTTTAGACTCTGTTTACCTGCGCTAGGAATGCGCACCCTCTCCGCTTTTAGACTCTTTTGCCCGTTTTTTCTGAGCTAAAAATGCACACCCTCTCGTCTTTTAGTGTTTTTTGCCCTGTTTTTTTGCGCTAGAAATGCGCACTCTTTCCGCTTTTAGACTCTTTTGCCCGTTTTTTCTGCGCTAAAAATGCACACCCTCTCGTCTTTTAGTGTTTTTTGCCCCGTTTTTCTGCGCTAGAAGTGCGCACCCTCTCCGCTTTTAGACTCTTTGGCTCGTTTCTGACACCTAGTGTTCAAACTTTGAATCTCACATTATAAAAACCTGCTTAACAGCGGGCCAACTTTCATTCTATTTCTAAAATACCTCGCGGGCCGCTCCAAAAAAGGAAATGGGCCACAAATGGCCTACGGGCCGTAGTTTGGACACCCCTGGTTTAGAATGTCCTGAAGAAGAAAGTCATCACTGGTGTATTAAGTAACAGATGTTAAACATATAGACCAAGGAAAACCAAAGCAATTGATGACAGAAACAGTGATAGTATTGTAAAGAAAAAAAACACTATAATCCACTACAAAAGCCATTATAATCTTTTGCTCATATAATTCTATCAGCTTTTTTTCTATGACAGCTTTTGATTGATCAGGAAAGCAGAAATGAGGCTTTAAAGACGAGCCTCAGTCGTATCTGTGATTGTCTTTTTCTTGGTTTGGCTTCAGCTTCAGTCAGTACTCAGCGTGGAGCTGCAGCCGCAGTAATAAGTTAATCTTACTGACAAGTTTTAGTCTGTGATCTGTGTAATCCTCTTTGAGCATCAAGGGTCATCACGCCTAAAACAGCATTCTCTCTATCTCTCTATCTATCTATCTCTCTATCCGTCTGTCCCTCTCTAACTCCATGAGGCCTGTAGAAAAATATGGCACCATACGAGGGTTTGGGAGCCACTGGTCAAAATATTTTATATTATTTTATTTTAAATATAATATTTTGGTATGAATAGATGAATAGATAAGTGAGTAAAAGATGACCTGATTTCCAAATGCCATAAAATTAAAGATGAAGCATTTCTTAAATATTTTCATATTTGGGCCTTTCATGATACTTACATTTTATAATATTGTGTCTCAGAAATAATAACAATGAATGAATTTATAGTTAAGGAGCCAGTGAACTATTGATAACACTATAGAATAATAGTGCTGTTACACTTTTAACAGAGTATAAACTACACTATGGAAAAAGTATTGGCAGTTTCTTAACGCTTAAATCAGTTGTCAGTTGTTATTTGTTAGTTTAGTCTCTGTGTATTTATTGTAGAAATGGTGTAATCTTGCCCAACCAGGTATGCAGTTATATTATACAGTATATAATGGTTGACTGCTGTTGTGATTCAAATTAGATAAAGAGTACTAAAAGTACATTTTTAATTTAATATACTTCATGAAATTACACATTAAATATGCTTTCTCTGCATTTCCAAAAATGTGTCTTGAAGCAATATGCTTTAAATTAAACACTTTGTTGATAGGAAATATATATATATATATTTTTTGCAATATAAAACATGTGTATTAAAAATGATGAGTTTCTTTGATTTTACCAAATTGAAAACCTCTGGAATATAATCAAGAGGAAGACGGATGATCACAAACCATCAAACTAAGCTGAACTGCTTGAATTTTTGCACCAGGAGTAAAGCAGCATAAAGTTATCCAAAAGCAGTGTGTAAGACTGGTGGAGGAGAACATGATGCCAAGATGCATATAAAAATTGTGATTAAAAACCTGAATTATTATTATTCCACCAAATATTGATTTCTGAACTCTTAAAACTGAAAGCTCTACATCTTTTTTTGTTATTTCAGCCATTTCTCATTTTCTGCAAATAAATGCTCTAAATGACAATATTCTTATTTGAAATTTGGAAGAAATGTTGTCTGTAGTTTATAGAATAAAACAACAACTTTCATTTTACTCAAATTTATACCTATAAATAGCAAAATCAGAGAAACTGATCCAGAAACTGAAGTGGTCTCTTATTTTTGTCCAGAGCTGTATGAAAGGCAATACACAGTTTAAAGTCTGTTGTAAATATTGAACAATACGTATATAGTTATATTATTTTAGATAGAAGAAAATGATAATTATTTTGTGAGTTATGTTGGATTGTGGGAGCTAGAAACATGACAAATGCTTATGATCTTTAGAGGAAGCGAAGGATGAATTCTCCCGGGAGCAGGTGGGAGGTGGGATTAAAGATTTGCCCCCATGCAGACCTCCTAATCTAATCCTATATTAAATCACAGACAGCAATTTAGCGCTGATAGGATTTATTGGGTAATTTACAGTATATCATGCTCGTGACAGTGAGTCCCAGCTGATGTTGTTTAAAGACGAGTCAATATGGAGGCTCAGCTGGACTCCAGAGGAACGACTGTTTAATACAGGGTGGTCCGGGGTCACTAGCGTCTGAGGAAATGTCGCACCTGAGTCCCACGTCTGGACTGTCTTCATGTCGCCTTCATGTCCCACAATCCCCTGTGCATTCGGTGTCACTGTTCTCATCAGTATGACCGACCCCATCTGGAACTTACCAGCTAAATTAGCCTTTTGTTAATTTATCCGCTTAATAAAGCCTGCAGTCTGGGGAGTCAGAATAGAGTCAGAATGGAGATTTTATTATCTTTAGACGAGACACTGACACTGACTTTAAAGATTATTTATACTGCTGTGGTTGAACTAGAGAGCTGTAATGTAGAGATAATGTAGAGCTTATCACTAGTGATGCTACAACACCAGGAAGTTGAAGAGTAGCACACGCCTCTTCCGACACATGTGAAGTCAGACTCCACCTCTGTTTGAACTGCTGCTGATGCAGCATTGCCGAGTAGCATCACAGCGCTAACGCTCGGAGGAAAGCGCAGCGACTCGGTTCTGATACATCAGCTCACAGATGCAGCCTTGTGTTGATCCACATTACCCTAGGAGTGATGAGGGGAAAGAGCACCATCTACTGTACCCACCCAGAGAGAGCAAGGCCAATTGTGCTCTCTCAGGGCTCTGGCAGCTGATGGCAAGCTGCATGACTGGGATTCGAACCAGCAATCTCTCGATCATAGTGGTGCTTAAGACCGTTGGACCACTCAGATTTTCAGAGAACTAAAGTAAACATGGAGGGGTAAACAAGAGGTAACTGCATGGCCTCCATTCACATGGTTGGGCACGTGCTTGTAAATGCACTTGTTGAAAGCTGTGCACCTCAGTCCAGCACAGTTTTGCACAGATATTTCCAGTTACAGCTGAATTCATGCTTTTAATCCCCGAAAAAATGCTCTTAGTTACCTTTTAAAAAGCCAGATTTTTATATGCCTGATTAAAGGGCCGATTACTGTTGTTTTGCTGTTTTTATTAGGTTTTGAGAGCTCGGCACTGAAACAGTTCTTACACAATCCAGACGTGAGACACCTCGTGGGTGGGGGCGGGGCTGGTGACGTCATGGGCCCTGCGTTGTTTTACATTGAATAGTCGAATTTGCAATGTAATTTTTTTTCCAATACTGTGCAGCCCTATTTGTAACCTTTTCCAGACTGATATATGAACATAACTAAGCAAAATTGTTAGCTGTGTTTGCACTCACTTAGCAACAACTTAGCAATTTGATGTGAAATACCACAACAACCACCATGGAAAAAGTAGAAATAGTGAACTGGGGCCAGTGTGCAACAAAATTTGTTAATCTAAAAAAGCTATCAAAACTTGAAGCTAACTCTCTATAGCATGATATATAGTTTAGGAAAAAAATAATTTTGGGATCTTTTGAGTCCCCTTAAATATATCAATAAAAAAACCACTGGTTTCAGCACGATTCCTGTGTGATCTAATTGCATGATATTAAAATCCTTTTTTTGTAAAGTAAATGAAAACAACATAGCCAGAATAGTCTTTAACTGACGCCTTTAAATATGCTTCTTTACATATCAAAAAATAATAGACAGCGTAATAATAAAAAAAAAGTGTTTTGTTGCCTGAAGACAACACCCTGCAATAGAGGGTTAACAGGTGAGTTAAGTCATCTGTGTTTGAACTTTGTAGGAATACCATGCCTCCCGTAAGCCTTGTAAATTTTGAGGTGGTCTCTCATGTCCCTTATACTGATTTTTAGAGCAGTAGAGCATTCAGTATGTTCTGGAGATGTTCTGTTCAAGTCATCTTAAACAACATCACAGTTTGGTCCTCTTAAAGTGTCTCAGGTTCTTGTTCTTGCCCGTATTCCTGTGTCAAGTGTGTCTGGATGGAATGACAGTATGAGGGTAGATCTTCGATGCCAGGGTTGAAGAATGGCCTATGATTATCTGAAGCTAATGCTAGGCCTGGTTTTGGTTTTTGTGGTGTAAAATAAAAAGAGTGTTTTTCATGCTGTCTAATCACCAAGCTGTCGTGATTAAATCACACGCTGCTGCTCCGTACTCTCTGGTGAATAAAGGATGGCTAATTCCTGCTACGTGACTCACCAACGCCTTGTGTTCTCTCCCTTCAACGAACTGCTGCAGCTCCTGAGACCAGAATCACTCTCGCTTCATACGGCTCTGTTACTGTTCAACGGGCTGTTGAGTCTGCAGTCGTTTTACTGAGTGGCTTTCTCTTAGCTGTTTTCTTAAGAGAAATTTGTACATATGCGACTGAAAGACCAAAGATTTAACCCGTAACTTAAACTTAACTGTAGCAGGATGTAAAGCTGTTTCTCTTACTGCATTAGTATCCATTACTGCTGGCGGTATACAGGTTCATATGGTGTATCGGAGGGGAATTTACAATCTACTGTACCCACCCAGAGAGAGCAAGGTCAATTGTGCTCTGTCAGGGCTCTGGCAGCTGATGGCAAGCTGCATGACCGGGATTCAAACCAGCAATCTAACAGTGCTATAAAAACTTAAAAGTAATTAAAACTGTCTGCAAAAACTGTCTGCATTTTTCACATACTGCTACAGTATTGTGAGTGATTTTAATACTGTAATGCCTCTAATGGCTTCAATAATAACATATTGTGAATTGATACTAAACTTATGTCTTACTTGTACAATATAGCTTTTGAAAATACTTAAAAATCTTTTAAATTCTTAAACATTGAGTATTTGATCAATTTTTGTGTTTATGGAACCATTTAAAAAGAAAGCAGTGTTAAAGTTGTTGGCATGTCTCTTTCTAAGGTCTATTGTTTATTCTTCAGCTGTTTTACTGATAATCAAGTCTGATTCCTTCATATGTGTAATTTTATGGGACAAAGTAAACCCAATAGTAATCAAAGTCTTAATTTAAAGTCGTAGTGTTTGATATTATATATACTCCTAACAGTACAGTAAGTCACAAACCTATATAAAATAAAAATACTGTGATGTCCTGTGAAATCATCAGAATCTTTAAAAAATCCTATAAATCCTATAATCCTATAAAAAATGTTTTGTCATACCGCCCAGCACAAGTGTCCATCCACTGATTCCTTGTATAGAAGCCATAATGGAGAATGTAGCATGAATGTAGCTTTAATGACACTGTTTTCTCAATTCTTCTTCAAGTACATCAGATAGGTTGGACAAGTTGATGTCCTGCAGATTCTCACAAAACTGTAAAACGGAACATTTTAGAGTGGCCCTTTATTGTGGCCAAGGTACACCTGTGTAATAATCACTCTGTCTAATCAGCACTTTGATATGTGAAGTGCTCACTAACACAGATTTAGACACAATTGTGAAAAACCAAAACCAAAAGTGTTGCATTTATATTTTTGTTCAGTGTAGTTTTATCTGCAGAATCCTGTAGAGACTGTTTAATCAGTGTTCTTGCACTGGGTCCAGAGTTGTAAGCTATAAAACATGTTCCTTCTGAGCCAAATCTGAACTAATGTGTTTATAAACCATGTGGAGAGGAGACGGAGAGATGAGGAAAGCCATTGTTTAAGAGAGGAAATGCTCCTTCATTCATTCTTTCAGTTCTTCTTGTGGTTTCCATTTACCCTCAGTGTGTGATCGGGGCTGAGCGGAGCTGAGCGATGCCTCGGGGAACAGGAATGTTAGTCTGAGAGCCGTTACTCTGGAATGCCGGAGAGAATACTTGGGACACTTTCCAATAACGCAAGAGTACGCGACGACAGAAGTGGCGTAGAGGCGACTTTACGACTTCAACTCGCCTCCATCGTTCCTCCAGTTAACCGTTCGAGAGGCTCTCTGTGTTAATAGTCTCTCTGAGTGGAAGCTCTCTGGGAAATTTCTCTTTGTGAACGAAATTCCAGTCTTCTGATAAGCTTCTGGAAGTGAGATAAAAAGCCTGTGTTAAAATTCTGATGGCAGATTTGTAGCTACAGTATTTAGCGCAGTTCCGAGCTGCTGGCAGCATCTGAAAGAAGAGTCTTTCATCTGAGATTCCTGGAGATATTTGATTCGGAAAAGCGAGGAAGTTCTGCAAAAGGAGGAAGCAGAAAGCAGAAAGGAGGTTAAGAGTGTTAAAAGTACAGTAAACGCTGATGAAGGATCAGTTCTTTTGCCGCTATCACCATATTTAGTGTATAGGGATATTGGAAAATATATAAATTGTATCACATTGTGATATTTAGTTTGCAATACTGTATCAATTCTTAAGAATTTAGATATAGATAATAGATTTATTGTAGAATATAGATTTTTAATTAGTAGATTCCATGTAAAGATAGTGGTTCATAAAGTGTTGTGTTTCCACTGTTCTGATTGGATACAAAGTAAACTTTTCTTTTACTCAACTTTTATAAATATGATTCTATACTACGATATATATATATGTGTGTTTCTATACTACGTCATTTTTTCCCCTAAAATTTGATATAAACACTCGCTTATTGCTTGCAGTATCGCAATATACAGTGATATATTGAACCATAAGCCCCGAACCAACCACAATCCTTTGATTCCAACCCTCTGTCAATGATTCCAATCATTTGAAATCAGATGGTTTTGAATGTTAGTGTTTAAGGGGCATAAACCCACTGGTTTTAGCTGACTTCACCCTTTGAAATTTGAAAAATGATAAAAAATGGGAGGGGGACTGGGTGATGTATAGGTGCGCAAGCATGAAACATCTGGCCGATGAGTTTGTTTGAACTATAATGAATGAGATTGAAAAAAAATAAAATTATATGTATAATGCTTCTCTGGTGAGCTTTTGTTTACAATCCTCCCCTGTCTCTCTCTGTCATGCTCGGCGTGACTTTAGCTTCCACCCGTTTAAATTTTTTCACCCGTTCTTGGGCTCCCTATCTCCTTAAAAGGCTGTGTTTTTCCCGGCTGTGTCCCAATTCACTAGCTGGGGCAGCGGTAATGTATTGGAGCGATACCCTGATGACACGGGTTTGATCCCGTGTGAGGACCAGTGTGTGTTTATTTATTTATTTTTTTCCTTTCTTTTTGGGTTTGCCTGCTTTGAGATCAACGTTTTCTGCAATTGGGTTCAACAACCCTCTGGGCTGGAGAGCTACAAGTCTGTAGCACTCCATCCTATTACACTTCAAATAACTTTGACGAATTTGAACCCTGGTTTAGGGTTTCTCACACATCTTCTCTCTCTTTGTTCTTGTCCCCCTGTAGGTGAGAGCTATGTCTGCGCCTCTAATGAACCCTTCCGGAAAATGGAGTACACCAAGAATGTGAACCCGAACTGGTCTGTGAATGTGAAGACGGGCACCTCGCGCTCTCTCTCCTCGCTGCCCACGCTGAAGAACGAGCTGAGAGAGAGGGAGAACAAGGACTTCATCAAGCCCAAGCTGGTGACGGTCATCCGCAGCGGCGTCAAACCGCGTAAAGCCGTCCGAATCCTGCTCAACAAAAAGACGGCCCACTCCTTCGAACAGGTGCTGACCGACATCACCGACGCCATAAAGCTGGACTCGGGCGTGGTCAAGAGACTCTACACTCTGGAGGGAAAGCAGGTAGGAGGGGGTTACTGTTTACTAGACTGTGTACAGTTTGGGTTGTATTTGCTCACTAAATATAAATTTATCCAGACTTTACAAACTGTACTTTGCATTTGTTCACATTTTTCACACTGTAGTTTGCATTTGTCTAGAGTAAAGTAAATGATGTGGGGTTGGTTGATGCTGCAGTTGGTCTGCAGGTTTAGGTTCAGCAAGAGTATGTGCTGAAAGAATGAGGTCAGCTGACTACCTGAATATACTGAATATAGACCAGACAATGTCAGGATTCATGGGGCTGGAATGGTGAAAGGGTTCAGGGTTCAGGGAGCATGAGATCATCATTTTCACACATGGATTGAGAGAGAGTTCACCACAGAGTCCAGACCTTAACCTCATTGAGAATCTTTGGGATGTGCTGGATGGAGAAGAGCTGCTTTGTGCAGCGGTTGGTCAGACTCCACCATCATCAATGCTGCTGGTGAAATCTTGGTGAAAAATTAATGCAACACTGGATTGAAATTAATTTTGAGACATTGCAGAAGCTTATTGAAACAATGCCACAGTGAATGTGTGCCGCAGTCAAAGGTTAAAGTGGTCTAATGAAATATATATGAGTGTGCGACTTAAGTGGTGGATCGTAGAAAAAAATGAAAAAAAAAAAAAAAAATTGCTCTTAAATATACTTGCATGCATATGTATTGTATGTTTAAATGGGTTTTTGAAGCCTATTTTTTAGAAAAAAAAAATTGTTTGGTTTCTATAAAAGTGGGTCGCAACTTAATGACAATGATAAAATAAATGTGGGTTCTGGGCTGAGACCAGTTGGGAACCCCTGTAATTATTTTATTATTATTATTTATTTTTTTTAAGGAGAAATCTGGTGTGAAATGGACTTGGGTTGTAGTGAAACGAGTATGATAACGAGTACAAACTTTTGTCACACCCAGCATTCCCTGTGCTTTTTGCGTATTTAGCCAATGCTGCCAACAGGCTTAACAATGCTAGTGATAGTGGCATTAAGTTACCCCTGCAAAGAAATAGCTATTTTTACACAATAAACAAGCTCAAAGTGGAAATGGATGGATTTCAGATATTGTTAAAAATATATCAAGAATATTAAAGCATTTCCACTGAATTAATTTTGCAGTCTGTTCCCCTCTATCCTACCTATTGGTTCATGCTCATAAATGAATTATCAACATCTGGAGAACTATCTGAAGGTACTGTGTGTATAAACAGTGTTTTTTAATAAACTATCTTTGCACTTTCAAAGCTCTCAGTGCCTCGTTTTAAATGTCAGGACCTTCAGAATTCTACCAATAAAAATGGGAGCTACTTTGAGTTTGTTAATGGTGTAAATTAGCCATTTGTTTGCATGGGCAACTCTATGCCCCTATCACTAGCATTGTAAGTCTTTTGGGAGCATCAGCTAAAAGTTTTGTATTTGGGATTGCTGGGGGTGAACAGAGGTGGAATATTCAACACAAGTTCTTACTTGTTATCATGTTTCAGTGCAACTCAAGTCCATTTCACACCAGATTTCTCCTTTAGTTTTGTTTTTCAAGTGATGCATACAGTTCTGTACTATAAATTGCATTTGTCAATACTTTTATCAATACACTACAGCAGTTATTTACTCTAGACTTAATGGAAAACATTATTATTTGTCCAGGCTTTATGAAAAGCATCGCTTTTATTTGTTCAGGCTTTACACACACTGCAAAAAAATCATTTTTGCTTGATTTTAGGTATAGACTATATATTTTATTTGTCCAAATCTGTGCATTTACATGTAACACATGTGAGTAGGAGAATACAGTGTTCAGACTCCTCACCTACTGTTAAACCTCCTTTGATACATAAAACCTTGGTAACACTTTATAATAACTTTCATTAATATACTATTAATGATTAATAGCTGTTATTTTTCATATGCCCGGCTTAAAATTCCTGTATGTATTTACTAGCGATTTATTAATGTTTAAATTCTGATAAGCTAATGAATTTGCTAACATTTTTAATACAAATAACTATGCTGATCAATAAGTGTCATGTGTGAGCATTTGTTAATAGTCAAATTCTGAAGAAACTACTGCTTTGTTCACATCTACTGATCATTAGTTAAATATATATATATATATATATATATATATATATTAATGAAAGTTATTATAAAAACTTTTGCTGCCAGTGTGTCCTTACTCTAAAATAGGCCAAAATAAATAGAACGTGTTTGTTTGGCTCCTTCTGACATGTTAACCTTTGCTTTCTGACAAGCAGAAGACATGTAGTGTCCTCAGATGTCCTGCTCTAGGGGGAGTAATTGTCTCCTGATAGCCAGACAATACATTATACAGCCTGCATCCATGACAGTTCCCACAGGGGAGCGTTGAATTATAGGGTTGTGGCAGTATTTACATATAGATAGTTCAGCTGGATGAATCAGCAGCTATTACTGAGCACCTGCACCCGTTTATACCCTTAACCAGCTGAGCTCAGACGGATGGCAGGGGGACGTGTGTAAGCAGTGTTAATGCAGGTCATGCATGAAAACTGTCACAGCGTCTTAAATACATTTTACAAGGATCCTACAGTGTTTTAGAGAGGGTGTGTCCATGCTATTGGGGAAACCACACAGATGATGGGGGTGTATACTAGTCTGGAGAGGGTTGGGGTTGAGGGGACCTAATGGAGCATCTAGAAAGAGAAGATGAAGCCATTCAGACGTAAAGTACGTTGGTAAAAAGGTAAAAACACGTGGGTGAGGGCAAGTGTGTGTTCTTTTTGCTGATCTACTAATGCAAATTGGAGCAGCCTGGTGGCCAATCTTCATTAATTGCACATTGCACCAGTAAGAGCAGAGTGTGAAGGTTCAATTAGCAGGGTAAGAGCACAGTTTTGCTCAAAATATTGCAATGCACACAACATTATGGAGACATACCAGAGTTCAAAAGAGGATAAATTGTTGGTGCACATCTTGCTGGAGCATCTGTGACCAAGACAGCAAGTCTTTGTGATGCATCAAGAGCCATGGTATTCAGGGTAATGTCAGCATACCACCAAGAAGGACCAACCACATCCAACAGGATTAACTGTGGACGCTGTAAGAGGAAGCTGTCTGAAAGGGATGTTCGGGTGTTAACCGGGATTGTATCCAAAAAACATAAAACCACGGCTGCTCAAATCACAGCAGAATTCAATGTGTTTCAGTTTCATTGTCCAACCACTTTAACCGTAGCTGATAAAAAATATTTATCTATTATTACCCTTTGTTACAAAAGACTTAATACTGCAGATTGTGTGGTCAGGGTGTGAGGACTTTTGATAGCATGTCCAATAGTTTGGGATGGCAGAAGTATGTGGACGAGCATTGTCTTGTTGGAAGGAGTGTGTGTACAGAAAAGGAAGGTCCACTGGTTGCAGGACCTCATTAATGTGATGTTGATCTGTTAATGTAATTGCAATGAAGAGTGAAAACCAAATGTGATCTGACATAGTTCAAAATTGCAAACCACTTATTGACACCAGACTTTCATATAACTTCTTAGAAGCTCCTGTGTTTTCTCTGCAGATTACGACGCTGTTTTAGTGCCAGGATGTACACTCTATCATCCCAAACAACAAATCCTCAGCATTTTAGCGCATGCTTACATTTCTACTGGTGTTTACAGCTTATAAATATTTGAGTGAGTCTGTTCAGTGGTGTCGTTACACAGCAGAACGGAGGGAGATAAGAGGGGAAATCAGGGCAGCGCTGTGCATCCCGCTGGCCCAGCGTTCAGGGCGGAGGGCTCTGAATCGCTGTGGATCATGGGGAGTATACAGAGACACAGATCAGCTGCAGTGACTCACTCACAAAATAATAACCCAGAAAACCCAGCAACAGCTGAAATCCTGCTTCACTTACTCAGACTCTGATTCATCCAGAGGGAAGTGTCGAATTGCTGCGGTATATGGAAGGATGATAAAAGTTAGCAGGAACAATAAATGAATAAACATTTAGACTCGTATGGGAAACTTTCAATCATATTTATTGAGCTATGCCTACAGAAGTACACAGGTTGCACCAGTAAGAGCAGAGTGTGAAGGTTCAATTAGCAGGGTAAGAGCACAGTTTTGCTCTAAATATTGCAATGCACATGACACCTGGTTTTAGAGCACAATAATTTATTGTGGTGACGGACAGTTCTGGTGGAAACAGGAGAGTTGAGGTGCACATTGAATTCTGCTGTGATTTGATCAGCCGTGGTTTTATGTTTTTTGGATACAATCCGGGTTAGCACCCGAACATCCCTTTCAGACAGCTTCCTCTTACAGCGTCCACAGTTAATCCTGTTGGATGTGGTTGGTCCTTCTTGGTGGTATGCTGACATTACCCTGGATACCGTGGCTCTTGATGCATCACAAAGACTTGCTGTCTTGGTCACAGATGCTCCAGCAAGACGTGCACCAACAATTTGTCCTCTTTTGAACTCTGGTATGTCTCCATAATGTTGTGTGCATTGCAATATTTAGAGCAGAACTGTGCTCTTACACTGCTAATTGAACCTTCACACTCTGCTCTTACTGGTGCAATGTGCAATTAATGAAGATTGAACACCAGGCTGCTCCAATTTAGACATGAAACCTCCCACACTAAAATGACAGGTGTTTCAGTTTCATTGTCCAACCCCTGTAGAGTCAAATATTAATATTTTGAAGTGTTTAATAGCTCAGTAAAACACTGAGCATTACAATAAATACAAACAGCAATTTTACAAAAAGCAGTTTCAGCTTTTACGGCCCTGTTTTACTTAAAACATCTCTTAATCTCTCCTCCGCATCTGAGTTTAATAGAGTTATTTTTTCTAGTTCTCATCATATTAATCAACACCTGCTTTGGTAAATTACTGGTAAATGTGGTAAATCAGGTGAGCTGCTGACGGAACTGAACATATCTTTATACACATGCTGACTGAGGAGCATCCAGGAGAAATCTGGAATCTCTACACTTTGCTCTTCAGCTTGGCTCACAAGATATAACATACGTATAGTTAAAAACGAGAATTCCTTGTTACGTTTTACTGTATTTATGTTTATTTGCATCTGTTTAAATCATATGTGGTGCTTTTTCAGGTAAAATCACTCATATTGCTGAGATAAATGGATTAGTGTAATTTGCTTTGGTACCTTAAACTGTTGCACAGTACTGTATATACTGTATTGTAGCTCTTTCTACCTCTGAAATCCTCTGAAGGGGAGGTATTAGATTGGTATGATCTACTGTCCTATAAATATATTAAAAAAGAAGATTTCATTTACGAAGTGGCTAAAAAAGGATAAGTGGCTTCAGTCCAAGAGTTTTCGCAGTTTCTGCTGAGTCAGCTGGCTCTTATTCAGCGTATGCTGGAGGCTATAGGTTAAAGCATCATGTGATTTAGTAATGGAGTATATACAGCACGGCACACTGCCTGCATTTACGTAAATGTGGAAAAAACAAAACAGAGCGAGAGAAAAGCTCTCTGTTTGCTGTTTACCCCACAGATTTTACTTAATAATTGAAATAATGGGGTATTTAAATTAAAATATTTTTCTTCTTTGATGAAAATGGCATTTGCAGTCTTCTATGGAATACAGTACCAGTATTTTCTTTCTTTCTTTTTTTCTTTCTTTCCTTCTTTTACATTGTTAATTTAATACTGAATACATTAAAGTTGTTCTCTAAACGAAAAGTATTAAACAATTCAGAATATGTATAAAGATGATAGTTTTTAGAATTTAGATATTTGACCAAATTTTGTCCAAATGAACTAAAATAGCCAGAATAAAAAAAAAATGTCTGTTTTTTTATTGTATTTAGTATACATATTTTTATTAATGCTATCTGGCCTGGAGACTTTTATTATGAAGGCTAAAATGGTTGATTACCAAAAATGCAGCTGGCTAACTGGTTTTGTTTTTCGCTGGTTAGATATGGTAGGTTCTGCTGTATGATTTGATGTCAGTCTGTTACTCTAATCTTCAGCAATAAAGGTTAGAAAAACCAGCAGGTAGTTACTGGGATTTGAGTGTTGCTAAAATATTGAAAATGTGTTTATTATAGAAATGATAGAAATCTTCTACTGCGGCAAATATCGATCCGGCAAATAAATATTGGGTAACTTAGCTAACAAAGTTAAGTAAAGCTAAGCTAAGTAAGCAAAACTATAAAACAAAAAAAAAAAAAACTTATTTCAAAGTCAAACCAGCACTGGATATTAATATTAATCTACATAGAATTCCCTCCTAAAAACTGTTTATTTGGGTGAGTAAAGTGCTTCTTTTTATTTTACAGTAAGCTTAGATTTCTAATTTTTTCCAGCACTAAGGCTGAAGTGTTAGCATTAGCGGCTAACCGCTAGTGGAACCCTACTAAATGTTTCAGTAAACATTTGCGATATCATCTAGTCGTTTGTCCCATGTAATGCTAATGCTGCTCCAGCAGTGCTAGCCGGGGTTAGCAGCAGGCTACAGGCAGATAATACTCTCCTATGAACAGGGAAGGCTGGAAGGCTGAGTGCTGCAGGGTCTTTCTCTCTCTCTCTCTCTCTCTCTCTCTCTCTGTTTCAGTGTTTTTGCATGGGGACTCCTCCTCCCACTGAAACACTGCACCGCCTAGATCTGCTGGAATTATTCAAAACCACCCAAAAACACTCGCAGCCAAAACCGCACACAGAATGATTATGGTAATATCCCAAATGGGTTGGCACGAGTCGAGCATTACTGCTCCAGGCGATGTTTTGATTTTTATCTCTGTCTGTCTTGTTCTCTCGCTCTCTCTCTCTTTCTCTCGCTCAGAGGGTGACACTGATGATTGAAAGAGAGAATGGTTTATTCTCTGGGTCTTATTGGATTTTCCTTTATTCTTAAAAACTGTGATTTTCAATGTGCCAGAAAGAAACGCCAACAAAACCTCTGGGCTTTCTCGTCTGCCAACACTTTGGCTAATGTAAAAAGTGTGTTTTATATTTGAGTAAACTGGAAAATACTGGACAATACTGGCCTTTATACAACAGTTAGTTCCGACCTCACAATCTGATTGGTTGAGAAGTCTTCTAGCAGTGCTGATATATGTGATAACATCACGGCATTCTCACACTAAACTTGTATCACTCCGCCGACGCGTTGCCGAGTAACGGCGTATTTATACACACAGCACACCCGCAGCAGCATTAGCTTAGCACAGGCTAGCGCTCAGCCACGGCACGCTCGCCCGCAGCGCTGATTCGTCATTTGAGGAAAAAAGGGAAAGAAAATCTCTCGGTTACTGCCGTCTGACAGCCAGAACGCTAACCAGCCAGGCTAGGCTAAGCTACGCTAAGCTAATGCTGAGCTAAAGCAAGCTACGCTAACCTAACCACAGTCCAGCCGGCTAGCTAAAACCTAGCTAATCACCCAGCAAAACAAGCAGAAATGCTCAAAAATGCACAGCTTTCACCTGAAGACGACTCCTCTGAGCAGGAGAGGAGAGTATCAGCGTTATTTCACGCTCCTAACATTTACCATCTTCACTTATTCCCAATTTTGATTTCAAGCTAACTTTCATGGTGTTAGTCTGTATGAACCATACACCGTTTTGTAGTTAAGTTTCAGTTCTGTTACAGTTGTTGTGGAACTACTTTTGGGCGGAAGGCACAGTCCATATTAAAGCATATTCAAACTGAATTTCTTAAATTTCTTTGATTTATTTTCTCTTTCTATTACTTAAGTAGATGTTCTTAAAGGTACAGTATGTATTATATTAACTGATGAATTGATGATGTGGGTGTGTGATTAGATATTAAGACATGATATTAAGTTTAAGCATGTTTTAAGTCTTCTCTAGCCACCAGAGCTTTAGTCAGTACAGTGGCTTGCAAAAGTATTCATACCCCTTGAACTTTTCTGCATTTTGCACCTAACAACCACAAACTTCAATGTATTTTATTGAAATTTTAAGTGAAAGACAAACACAAAGTAATGCATAGGTGTGAAGTGGAACGAAAATGAAACATAGTTTTCAACATTTTTATCAAATAAAAATCTGAAAAGTGTGACGTGCAAAAGTATATATCAGTACTTATCAATACATCAATACAATACATTGTCTTGAATCTCTTTCGCAGTCTGAGTGGTAGGGCCAAGGGGTGAAATGTGATTGGGCTTTAAACTGCTATCAGTCACAATAGAGAAGCAGCTGGGCTACGGCTGTTTTTACAACCTCTCCACCAATAAAAGTACAGAAATATACAACAAAAAAAACAAGAAATTGACTCTTGAAAATTGAGTTTTGTCTTGTTCTTACTGTTGATCATACAGACTATGGCTATGGATTTTTCATTATGATGAAAATGGAGCCCCATAAGGCAGTTATTAGGGGAGCTGTGATGACCTTGCAGGTCACACAGGCAGACGTCACATAGCAGGAAAGCCCTCCGGCTCTTACACCAGCGACAAATGGATCACAGCCCATCAGCATAAAAAATGCATGCCAAGGAATAGCTCTGCACTCACAGCCACGAGCCATTAGCTCATTAGACCAGGAGCTCAGCTCACTGAGAGAGGAGCAAAATCACAGAATTTACAGCAAATTCAGGTAAATCTCACTTTAAAAGTATACATGCAGTAAAACTAAAGTATATTAATGTCCTAATAAGATAAGATAATACTTTATTAGTCCTACAGCTACTGTATCAATCAATCAATCAATCAATCAATCAATCAATTAATCAGTCAGACAACCTTTATTTTCACTTAGGTGTACATTGAGAGAGACCCTTATTTACCGAGCATTTACAGTATAAAATAGATTGAAAACATAGATAAGATATTAAAAATATGAAAAAAAAACAAAAGAAATAAAAGAAAGTACAAAAAAATAAATAAAATAAAAATAATAATATATATATATATATGTATATATATATATATATATATATATATAGATATCTGTGTGTATATATATATATATATATATATATATATATATATATATATATATATATGTATATATATATATACATATTATTATATTTTCTATATATATAGGAAAATCAACAAAATCAACACATACCAAGTTAGAGATAGAAAGTAAGAAAGATAGATTTAAAATGAAAAAATATTGTAAAAGTAAATTATAAAATAAACACCATTACTGTATAAAAAGGGATTGGAAACATAGATAGGAAATTAGAAATACAAAAAAAAAATAACAAGTACAAAGTACAAATAAAAAAAAAATAATATATATATATATATATATATATATATATATATATATATATATATATATATATATATATATATATCTCTATAAAATCTCAATAAAATTAATACATAAAAATATAAAAAAAAAAATAATAATTTATAAAACAGTGTAGTAAAAGTAAATGATAAATTGAAAAGCATTTACTGTGTGAAAGGGATTGGAAACATAGATAAGAAACTAGAAAAAAAAAAAGAAATAAAAGAAAATGCAAATAAAAAAATATATATATCTCAATATAAAATCTCAATAAAATTAACACATAAAAAGATAATAGAGAATTTAAAAATAATTTATACAATTTCATGTAAAGAAAAAAATTGTAAAAGTAAATTATAAAATGACAAGAATGAGAAGAAATTGTAATATTAATAATAATGAACTAATATCTTAAGAAAAAATGTAAATAAGAAGAAAAAGTATAAACTCATTTAAAACAGTCACAGGTTTTCTGATGGTGATTAGAAACTAAAAGTTTGAAAAGTCTGGTTCAGTGATCCCTGCAAGCTGAGCTTCACAGTTTCCTGTAGAGAATTCTCGCTGCTCACTGGTGCTCTGTAGCTAAAATCAGATTTATTTATATAGTATTAAACTATCCGTTGAGGTTCAGGAGACAGGGAGAGAAAACACTTAATCAGGAGGAGTGCCGTTACTTTACCATCACTGTGAAAACAACCAGGACTCCAGTGGCCTATTTCAGCTTTAGATAAAGTGGCCAATAAACAAGCTTTTGTTTTAATTGATCTCAGGGGTTGATATAATGTAGTTTGGATTTACAGGTGCAGAACGTGTTGCTCCTTAGTGGGTTTTAGAAAACACAATCACTAAGCATCCATTAGCATTTTGGCAAATATCAACAACTTTTCTCTTAAATACACATACAGGGGTTGGACAATGAAACTGAAACACCTGTCATTTTAGTGTGGGAGGTTTCATGGCTAAATTGGAGCAGCCTGGTGGCCAATCTTCATTAATTGCACATTGCACCAGTAAGAGCAGAGTGTGAAGGTTCAATTAGCAGGGTAAGCAATGCTGCAATGCACACAACATTATGGGAGACATACCAGAGTTCAAAAGAGGACAAATTGTTGCTGCACGTCTTGCTGGAGCATCTGTGACCAAGACAGCAAGTCTTTGTGATGTATCAAGAGCCACGGTATCCAGGGTAATGTCAGCATACCACCAAGAAGGACAAACCACATCCAACAGGATTAACTGTGGACGCTGTAAGATGAAGCTGTCTGAAAGGGATGTTCGGGTGCTAACCCGGATTGTATCCAAAAACATAAAACCACGGCTGATCAAATCACGGCAGAATTCAATGTGCACCTTAACTCTCCACCTTAAGTTTCCACCAGAACTGTCTGTCGGGACAATAAATGATTGTGGTCTAAAACCAGGTGTTTCAGTTTCATTGTCCAACCCCTGTGTATTGATGTGCAAATATGAAATGCAATACAATGTTTTATTGTAGGGCTATTTTATTAATGCAATGGTGGAAAAAGTAGCAAAATTTCGGTATTCTTGTATTCTTGTACTTCTGCTGTTAGAAAAGCCAAATCAGAATACTACCTTAGCTTAATGTCCAACTCCACAAACCCCCAGAACTTCTGGAAAAATGTAAATTCCCTTAAAAAGAACTCCAATCCCTTTCCTACCAGGGCTTTAGTGGATGATCAGCTGATCTCAGATCAGAAGGAACTCTGTCAGGTTTTTAACTCTCACTTTGCTGCAGCTGGTCACATATTTGATAACACTAATACAAATCCATTATTAAATCAAACTGATCTCAACCCTATTGTTTTTAAAAGCCATGGTCTCTTCTCACTCCAGCCCTTCTCTCCATACATAGTTGCTAATGTCCTGCTGAAAATTAATCCACGAAAAGCTACTGGAGAAGATGGACTGGAGAAGATGGACCTTTTTCCTGCGTCTTGCAGCTCCAGTTATTTTAGACTATATTTTATATATCCGGTCCAGCACGACCAGATTCTGCAACAGCTTCTACCCCCAAGCCATCAGACTCCTTAACGGCAGAGACTGAACTGATGGTTTTTCTGTACATGCACACACACTCTTACCCCACTTACCCCAGAAAATGGAAAGCACTAAAAACCCTACTACCTCACTGGACTCTATTGCACACTGTGTAATAGAGTAATTACTACCTCACCTGGTCCTTTTTGCACACTGCAAAATTTGCACACTGTCTTGTTATTTATTATTCTTTGTCTGTATTGTGTTGTATTGTCTGTCTGCACTTTTGTACCGTTGCACTATTGTTCTGTCTACACTGTGTTTATGTGCACCATGGTCCTTGGAGGAACGTTGTTTCGTTTCACTGTGTACTCTTTATATAGCTGAAATGACAATAAAAACCACTTTGACTTTGACTTTGACTTTGATATTTTTAATCTCTCAGTTTTATCTTGCAGAATTCCCAGGGTCTGGAAAACAGCTCATGTGATTCCTCTGCATAAAGGTGGTGAGGCAACAGAGTTGAATAATTATAGGCCAATTTAAAAATTTTGGAATCTCTAGTGAACAGCCAACTGAAATCATTTCTTAATGAAAATTCTATTTTATCCAATTATCAGTCTGGTTTTAGAGAAGGACACAGCACTATCTCGGCTGTAACACTGGTTTTAAATGATCTGTATTCAGACTTAGACAGGAAGAAACACTGTGCAGCTGTTTTTATTGATTTAACGAAAGCTTTTGATACAGTTGATCACACTCTTCTTTTAAGAAATTTAAAAAAGATTGGCTTTGATGCAAAAGCTCTTGAATGGTCCCAAAACTACCTCACAGACAGACAACAATGCACAGCATTCAATAATTATAAATCAGATTTCCTAGCTATTTCTAAGGGCGTCCCCCAAGGTTCCATTCTGGGTTCAGTTTTATTTAATATATACATTAATGATATTGCTGCCTCTGTTTCTTCCTTAGATTGCAAAATACACCTTTATGCAGATGACACAATCTTATATTGCTCAGCTGACTCTATACATGCTGCAGTAATAAAACTACAGAACTCTTTTAATGCTCTACAGATTGCGCTAAATAATCACAAACTAGTTTTAAATGCTAAGAAAACTAAGTTAATGCTGTTTTCCAGATCTCTTAATAGTGATGTTAATTGTGTAAATTTTACTACCCTGGCAGGATCCACCATTGAAAGAGTTACAGAATATAAATATCTCGGCATATGGCTGGATGATAAACTCACTTTTAAACCTCACATTAATAAACTAGTCAGTAAATGTAGACAGAAGCTGGGTTATTTATATAGAAATAGAGCTTGTTTCCCCATGCACGCTAGGAAAACAATTGTTGAGGCAACCCTTTTATCTGTTCTAGACTATGGTGATGTCATTTATTAATATGCCTCCGCCAGTTCCCTCAAATTATTGGATCCAGTATATCACTCTGCTCTAAGGTTCATCACTGGCGACCCTTATAGAACTCATCACTGTGATCTGTACAGAAAAGTTGGTTGGCCTCCATTAGCTGCACGAAGGGAAATGCACTGGTTAATTTTAATTTATAAAACACTCTCCGGTCATATGCCAGAATACATCACTTCATTGATAAATTTTAATAACAGTAATTATCAGACTCGCTCCAGTGGTTGGATCAGCTGCCAGGTACCGAGAGTTTTTACTGAACTGGGAAAATCTGCTTTTAGCTACAGTGCACCGGCGAGCTGGAACTCACTACAGGAAACACTAAAACTCAGCTCACTGGTGTCACTCAATCATTTTAAACTTTCAATATCTAACCACCTTCAGACAGCCTGTACCTGTTTTACTCAATCTTAATTATTTATTTTACTTCATGTTTTAGTTCTCTTATTTTTTTATATATATATATATTTAAAT
Source organism: Astyanax mexicanus (assembly GCF_023375975.1). Lineage (NCBI taxonomy): Eukaryota > Metazoa > Chordata > Actinopteri > Characiformes > Acestrorhamphidae > Astyanax > Astyanax mexicanus. The sequence continues at coordinate 50,925,435 of NC_064414.1, forward strand.
TCCTTTTATTTATTTTATATAATTTATGTATTTATATATTTATTTATTTTTATTTATTTTATTATTTTTGTTTTTGTATTTACTTTTTATAATTATTTTATTTTAATTTTTTTTTTATTATGTTTTATCAGTAATACTGTTATTATATATTTTTTATTTTTTTTTTTTTTTTTATTTATTTTTTTATTTTATTCTTATTACTAAATAGTTTTATTTTTTAGTTTCAGTTTTATTCTTCTGTTTCATAAATATTAAATATTTGCTTTTAATTTTGCTTTTCAATCACTATTGTATTTGCTCGGCTACAATGAAAATGAGGGTCACCCTCAATGTACTTCCGAGTTTAAAAAAAAAAAAGTTAGCTGAAAGTGAACAGTCTTAACTGGGCCATTCCTCCTTAATCTGATGAATGAGCTGGAATCTGTTGTAATCTGTGTATTTTTAGCGTTACTCAGCCTCAGGAATCCCGAGTCAGTTGCTGTGCTCTGGCTGGTGATGGGTTTAGCTAAATCAGTCCATCCACCTGCTGCTGTACAGCTGAACGGAGCCTTTCTCCAGCAGCCTGCTAAGGGTCTTCTGAGAGGTGATAAGGGTCTGTAAACTGTGAGGGGGTAAATATTTAAGATAGATTACGCTGCAGCTTCAGCCAGCGTGTCCTTTCTAAGGCTAATACAGCAGATTGGCCTAATCCTGGAGTTTAGAGCACTCTCTGATGGAGCTTGTCACTCAGTTAAGCTGCTTGTGGCGCCCCGAGACGTTTCTGATTTCTTTTTTCTACTGAACTGTCCCTCGTACAGTGTTAAATATATATTTTTACTGGCTTTATACAGTAGATTTTACAGTATAAAATGAACAAGAATAGACTGTTTCATTAAATGTAATTTAATTCCACAAAAGAAAGTGCAGTATGTGTCTTTCCATTGGCAAATATTATCAAACTATTGTAACAAAGACAAAGTAAAGTAAAAAAAGAACAAATAAATAAATTTATTCATTCATTCATTAATAAATATTTGTGTTACATTATGTCTACAAGACAACTAAGCAAAATAAATAATCATCCTTAACATACAAAGTGCCAGATTTCTTATTCACATCATGTGTCCAGTCTGCCATATTAAAAATTAAAAACAGACTATTTAAAATTAATAACAACTTTTAGCTTTTCGTCAAATACATTTTATTTGTTAAACAATAAAAAAAAAAACTGGGAAATAAAATAAAAAATGTAACTTTATTGACATTAATAATGCATACATATATATATATATATATATATATATATATATATATATATATATATATATATATATATATATATATATATATTAAAAAATATATACATATATAATATATATTTATATATACAATAACTGTGTGTTATTTTTAGTTATTTTAAGGCCACAATTTCTATAAAAAATGGGTCTAAGGCCCAAATCTGGACTTAAGGCCTTTAGAACTATCAACACATGTTTATTAACAAGTTACTGATTCAATAGGATCACTTCTGACTGTAATTTAAACTTGGTTTTTTTAATTAAACAGGAATTTTATGTTTTTTGGCGGACACAAACTGTACTATTTGTTACAGTTCTTCTGTTTCTTTTAGATATTTATTTATGTATTTATTTTTACAGTGTACTAAGGCTCAGATGTGTGTGTGTGTGTGTGTGTGTGTGTGTGTGTATGTGTGTAGGACGGAGTTGTGTTGATTAGGGGATGTCTGGTATTTCTTGCCTGGGAGCATGACAGGGTTCTGCTTGTCACACGCGATTACAGTAGACGTGTCCTCCTGTCTGCATGCGGAGAGACGGTGTCAAGAGCCCCCAGTGCAGCGGGACGTCCTATCATGTTGTCCTAGATAAAACTGCTGCTTTATAGGGAAATATATTTTAAAAAACTGGAGCACTGTAGTTTAAAAATTGCTTTTTAAGATTTCCTCTTCTTTTAGCATCCAGTGTATATATATTTATACAATTTATATCCCAATTTCTCCCCAATTTACAAGACCAATTACCCAACCCACTCATTAAGACCACAACACAAGGACACAAGGAGGGTATGAAGTCAGGCTCCGCCTCTTTTTGAACTGCTGCTGATGTAGCATTAGTAAGTAGCATCACAGAGCTAACACTCTGAGGAAAGTGCAGCGACTCGGTTCTGATACATCAGCTCACAGATGCAGCCTTGTGCTAATCTACATCACCCTTGGAGTGATGAGGGGAAAGAGCGCCATCTACTGTACCCACCCAGAGAGAGCAAGACCAATTGTGCTCTCTCAGGGCTCGGGCAGCTGATGGCAAGCTGCATGACTGGGATTCAAATCAGCCTAATCATAGTGGATTAGGATTAGGATATTCAATTATCCTAATCATAGTGGAAGCGCCTTAGTTCACTGGATCACTCTGAGCCCCCTCGGCTGCCACACAAACCCAAAGCAGGATAACAGTTTAAAAAGAGTATTCTTTTTATTAAGGTTCAGACCTTCTTTTCTCCAAAAATAACATTTAATGCTGAATTTTGCTCCTTGTGAGCACAGGAAACGTTTCTTTCTGATTGCTTTTTTAATAAAGGTCATGTTTAGAGCTGGAACAAAATATCAAAATTACAATATATTGCATAATTTCTGCTTGCTGGCATCATATATCAATATTTTTATTGAAAGAAAAGGAACTCTTTGTTTCAATTACTCTCTAACACTCTCCTAATTTGACGTATTAAAATTGCTGCTTACTTCACATAGTGGCACTTATCAAATTAATCTGTGAAACTGTGATTGGTGTGGCGTAGTGGATAACACCGATGCCTGCCAGTGAGCTACCACATCATGTTGGAAAGTGGGGTTCAATTCCCAATCTGGGTGACTGAATGCTGCGCTACACCAGTAAGAGTCCTTGGGTAAGACCCCTAAAATTGGCTCAACTCTGTAATAAAAATAATGTTTTTAAAAATAGCTTCAGCGAAATGTCATAAAATGTAAATGTAAACATAAATGGACACCAGATGCTGTGAAGTATGTTAGAGAATTCTCTTGTGATATACTGCATCGAGTATCACAGGATCACAGTATCGTGATATCACCATATTTATACTGTGTATAAAGCCACACCCCTCACTCGTGTGTCTGCTCACTCCTACTGAAGGTCTTTTGCTGTAAAACCAAGATTTTGATTTGCTTTCTAGGAATCCGCATGCAGTCTTCTCTGAAAGCTTTCTTGGTTTTCCAGACCTCAGCTCGACCTCCACTGTTCCTGTTAACTGCTCTGTCTTAATTACATTACGAACTGAGGAAACGGCTACCTGAAGGGATGCCATATGGTGGGGTTATCATAGCCGTAACAGGCTAATTAGGTCTGGGAGCTTTGTAAAAGTCTGAGAGCTTCAGTGATATACTGTATTAAAATCACGCCATAGCTTTTACACAGTGGTCCTTCTTGTTCTCTTTTTTTAGTTTAAAATTGTGCAAAACAAGAATTATACACTAACTGCATTGTAGATTAATTCCGATTTATGAAGAAAAACATATGGAATTATTTAGTATACTAAAAAAATTGTTTTGCACGTCTTGGCTGGATTTTCTCAGTCAGCTTTATGAAGTAGAATCACCTGGATTCAGGCTTTCAGTTAACAGCTGTGCTGAACTCATCAAGAGTTAATAACTTGAATGTCTAAATGTCTCTTAATGTGTTTGAGAGCATCAGTTGTAAAGTAGTGAAGAGGTAGAGTTACAGGTATACAGATTATGAGAAGCAAGAACTACTCAACTAAATGAAGAAAAAAAAAGACTTTAGGAAATGAAAGTCAGTCAATCTCAAAAAAAAGAATTTCCAGAACTTTGAAAGTGTAAAGTGCAGTTGCAAAAAAAAGACCATCAAACACGTTATGATGATGAAACTGGCACTCATCAGGACCGCACCAGGAAAGGAATACATTCAACATAGTTACCAGCCTCAAATATCAGTCCATTATACAATATGTCATAATATTAACGATGCAGTCTGTGTATCAATGATTGGAGTAACATAAACGATACTGGGTAGATACCATATATGCAATATTATAGATATTGTTAACGCTGCAAAAAATTTATTGGCAAAAACTAACAAATATACTACATATGTGATGCAAAAATGCACATATTTTTTGTATTAAATCTATTTATTATTCTAATCATTCAGAAAATGTTCCTTGAAGTAAATGTGTGAAGCTTGGATATCCCATCATCTACAGTACATAATATAATTGAAAGATTTGCAGAATCTGGTGAAATCCTAATAAGTAAAGGACAAAACCAACAGTCACCAAGACTGGTGATGCTGGTGATCTTCAGGCCCTCAGGTGTAACAGCATTACACGCAGACATCATTCTGTTTCTGTTGGGAAGCTTAAAATACCAAAAAATGATGAGTTTATTTGATTTTACCAAATTTAAAACCTCTGGAATATAATCAAGAGGAAGATGGATGATCACAAGCCATCAAACCACCAAACTGAACTGCTTGAATTTTTGCACCAGGAGTAAAGGCATAAAGTTATCCAAAAGCAGTGTGTAAGACTGGTGGAGGAGAACATGATGCCAAGATGCATGAAAACTGTGATTAAATAACAGGGTTATTCCACCAAATATTGATTTCTGAACTCTTAAAACTTTATGAATATGATTTTTTTTTGCATAAAAATGCTCTAAATGACAATATTTTTATTTGGAATTTGGGAGGAATGTTGTCTGTAGTTTATAGAATAATACAAAAAAGTTCATTTTACTCAAACATATACCTATAAATAGCAAAATCAGAAAAAAAAAAGATTCATAAACTGAATTGGTCTCTTAATTCACATTTTTCTTTGTATTAAGCACAATACATTGCTATGACAATTCTGAAACGATATATATTGTGCAGCCCTATAGTTTTCCAACACAAAGGCAAGTCAATTGCCGCTAATAGCCATCTGCTTCTGAGCATCCTGATCCCAGATCAGAGCGGGAGGGGGAGGGGCTGTATCGGGCCGCCTGCTGAGACCCGGTTCAGCTCTGGGGTAATTAGACCTAAAGGCTGGGGGCGTATGAGGGGTGTAGGGGGGATAAGGGGAGATTTAAACTGCAGCTGGCAGGTGGAGGCCCTTGACCGGCGCTAATGCGACCTCTGCTAGCCTCCACACAACACGCTCTCAGTCCAGCCCTGCTCCAGACCACTGCTGTACATGAATGCTAATGGATAAAGGCCGGCTAATGCTCTCTGATGGGGAGAATGGCTGGGTTTTACACCTCAAAAGGACCACACAGGTTCACTGGAAGACGTTATGGTTAGCTTAGCCAAGAGATTTTAGTGTTTTGTATGGATATTTATTTGCACATTTTAATTTTCATTAAATTTCCATTCAGTTTTTTTTTAATTGTGGCTTTTTTTGTAATTGTAATTTTTGTAATTGTTCTTCACATTCTATCAAAATTTAATGGTCATTAGGTTTTCTCTCTGTTCTAGAGAGTCCTATTCTATTAGCAACTTAGTTTCTCTGATTTTGCTGTTTATAGGTTTATGTTTGAGTAAAATGAACATACTTGTTTTATTCTATAAACTACAGACAACATTTCTCCCAAATTCCAAATAAAAATATTGTCATCTAGAGCATTTATTTGCAGAAAATGAGAAATAAAAACAAGAGAAAATGAAAAACCAAGTTTATATTCAGAAATCAATATTTGGTGGAATAACCCTGGTTTTTAATCACAGTTTTCATGCATCTTGGCATCATGTTCTGCTCCACCAGTCTTACACGCTGCTTTTGGATAACTTCTGCTACTCACTCCTGGTGCAAAAATTCAAGCAGTTCAGTTTGGTGGTTTAATGGCTTGTGATCCATCTTCCTCTTGATTATATTCCAGAGGTTTTCAATTTGGTAAAATCAAAGAAACTCATCATTTTTAAGTGGTCTTTTATTTTTTATGTATATGTTACATATATTTTATTTTTTAAATATGTTAAAATATATATCCAGTCAATATTTGGAAATATATATTGTACAAAATAATCCAGTGTACAAAATGTTACAGTAAAGTTAGTATAAAAATGATCACTTTCATTATAATTCTATAAAAAGACAAAGAAACACAGAGAACTCTGAAACTATTAAAAGTAGAAGTTCTTTTCTTTAGATAAATTACAGATGAAGCCAGAGAGCGGTGAGTACCGTCTCCTACACCTTCAAAAGGTTGGAAACTGGAGAAAACTGCTACAGGAAGAGTCACGTCTGGCTGACCCACATGGAAACAGAAGCTTTAGCCTTTAGCTCAGATTAACATGATTAAGGACTGAGTCTCAGTTTCAGCAGAGAGGAGAATAATTAGAGTTAGTCTGACAGGTGAAGTGATAAGCAGTAATAAAGCCAATAATAAGAAAGTTAAAAAGCAGCCTGTCTGCCCTAGTGAAAAAAGTAGATTAAAGTATACTAAGCATTATTATGCTATAGTGCACTAAAGTGTTCTTGTAGCCTCATTATTATTAATCAGTATATTTAAAGAGTGCTAACAACTTTTTTTGTACTTATTATACTTTAATGGTATAAAATAGTATAAAAGTCTTACTTAAAGTGTGCTAAGTGTACTTAACTGTACTAAAATGGAACTACTTTAAATATACTTAAGTAACATTTAAACATATTACTTCAAGTATGTAGCCTCATATTTTAAATATGATTACAGTAAAATTATATACATATAATAAGTATTATAACTGTGTTACTATTATACACCAGGTATATTAGAAATGTTCTAAGAATTAGAGTACAAATATGCTTCTTGTTCCTGTCTTTTGTAAGTAGCACACTTCTAGTGTACTTCGTTGGGTATAAAAATATTTTTTATTATACTGTGATACAATTTTTAGCGTGTTACAAATTTACTTTTAAAAAATATTTTAAAAATGTTGTTATTTAATTTACTTTCTAAAAAGTTACATGATACATTGTATTTTAAGTGAACTACTGTAACAGTTGTTTTTAACACACTTTGCTAAAAATGTACAAAAGTATATTTGGAAACAACTATTTTAGAAAAAATACTGAATTACATTAAACTAAAAATGTACTTCATAGAAGTCTATTTTTTTAAATACACTATATTGTACTTTTTAAAAAGTATGATCAAATTTTACTTTTAAATATTGGATGAAAGCATAATATTAATGCACTTTTAATATATATTTAAGTACATAAATCCGTCTAAGCATACTTAGACATTTCTTAATATGTTTTAAGTACAATTAAGTACATTATTTTCCTGATCTGAGTTTAATTCAGATCAGCACACGTTCCCGATGCCAGGCTCCTTCTGGAACGTTAAACAGTGGATTATATCTGATTTTTTCAGTGTTAATGGTGGTGTTTGAGTTGATTTGTTGGAGTTGAATTGCGTTAGCATGCATTACCCCTGCTCTCAGCTGGGCTCCTCGTGATTAGCTGCTAATGGCAGCCAATGACATGCTAATAGAGTCTCCTAATCATTTTACAGGACCGGATGAGGGCCGTCGGTCTGTCTCTGGGGGGAGATAGCGGTGGGTCACCTGGGGCAGAAGCTCGTGAAGATTTCATGATCATAGAAAGTACTGGAAAAGAAAGGATGGGGGTGGAATGGTGGAGGGGGGGGAGGGGGAATCCTCAAGATACTCATGTCAGTTCCTTTCATTCTGGTTCTCCATCTGTTTTCTGTCTGTTCTTTTCTCTCCTCCAGTCTATTATTCTGCACGATGCTGTCAGACGTGCTCTTTTATAAGGAAATGTAATGGGATTAAATGGGGAATTAAAGTTATACATACTGTAAAGAGACAGATACAGATGAGCCAATTATTCTATGGCATTGATGTATCAGTGGATTTTTTTCACTATAGGAATGAAGTCATGATGATATGATAAATGCATTAGTAACACCCAACCAACCAGATTGGGCTCCACAGCAAGTAACAAGCAACCACCCATCAAAGTACCAACTACCTAACAACCACTTAGCAACACCATTGCAATTATATAGAATATCATATTAAATAAGGCTGCACAATATACTATACATTCAGCAATGTGTGCATGCATTTCAATAGATAGACAGGGGATAACCAATAAAATTTAAGAATCTATAAAAAGGTTTCTTAATATAAAATTGTGAAGCTTTTGGATATTTCCTCGTATACACTACATAATATCATCAAAAAGTTCATAGAAACTGGAGAAACTGAATCCAAGCACACATTAGACATGGCTGATGGTCAGTATTAGATGCTGGTGATCTTTGGGCCCTCAGGTGGCACTGCATTAAAAACAGGCACAATAAAGACTGCACAGTGTAATTCAATATCATTAATCAATTCAATGTCAATTTCAATATTCACACCAAAGATTGAACAAAGTCAAATGTAATTCAGTTATATCCAACACATTGAGTACACAGAGAGTACTGTTAATATTGTGCTGTGTAATATTATGATTTACCTCAATTAAAAAAAAAAAAAGTTTGAGATTTTTCATTGCATTAAAAGATCCCGTAGTTTTGTGCTTTTTCCCAGCATTCTTTACATCTGCCTCTTCGGGGCATATTTTTCACCTGCAGATAAATTGCTTTTCCCACTGTTATCCAGCTCAAAGTAGCTCCACACCTCCTTGCTAGAATCCAGTGAGCCCGGAAAGATCCAAACTTCAGCTCTGAGTGCCACCATTACTGAACTGATAATAACATAGACATATAGACTCCAAATAGCCTGCCTCCTGGTGTAGCAGCCAGAGCTCAGTGCATTTATTTACACTGAGGAAGGTGTTTAATACACCGATAATAATCTACCCATACCCATAATCTACCCAACTCTACCCATTTTTACCCGATTTACACACAGTTTGGTTTGTTACAAATGGCAGAGATGTAGTAATGATTCAGGGCGCTGTTACACATTACAAATACCTCCCTTTAATGCTGAAATACTTTGTATTATGCTCTTTAATAAAGACAGACCTATGGTATGCGGAGTCTATGTCTATGTATACATATCTATGTCATTATCAGTACAGTGATGGTGGCGCTCGGAGCTGAAGCTAGCATCACGGGATGTAAGCAGTTGTTTTTAATAAGCTTCTTGTGCACTTTTTAAGTTATTAATGCCTCCTTTTAAATGTTTAAATGTCAGAGCTCTCTGGATTCTACCGAGGAGGTATGCGGCTACTTTTATCTGGGCAAAATATGCCCCAAAGCGGCTATTGTACAGAGTGCTGGTCAAAAAGCCCAAAATTACTGGCTGGAGGTGTGCTATTCAACAAAGGTAAATACTTTTTATCATGTTTTACTACTACACCCAGTTCTCCTTTAACACCATCCACAAATGGATCCTGCTGTCTTCTCTGGGCCAAAGCCAATAGAGTAAAAATAAAGTCTATATTGTAAATTGTACTTAAAATACATCCAGCTATATTTTCAATATATTCAAACAAATATAAACACTTCTACAAGATAACAAATTAAACATAAGTTGCTGCTTTTGAGTTTTTTTGTCTGTTTGTTTGTGGTTATGTGTTGCATGGCCCACTGTAACATATATCTAATATATCTCTGATTGAAAATCGATGCAAAGGGGAAATCTGATCACTATAAAAAGAGAAACCGAGACACGGAGAGAAAGAGAGGAGAGATTAACAGTGAGTGGGGTGCTTGGGAGTGTGTGTGTGTGTGTGTGTGTGTTTGTAGTGTGTGTGGAGTGTGTTGTAAGAGGACAGTGGTGGCTGGTGATTGACAGCCTGGAGCGGATTAGCATAATAAAAGGCCTGCAGCCCTTGGCGTGTTTGGGTGCTGCTGGCGCCGTAACGAAGCCCACATGTTGATCTGATCTCAGGTCAGACGCTTATCCTTTACACAGGGCTTAACACACACACACACATGCAGACACACACAGCACACACACACACAGCAAACACACACGCGTGTGCATGGCCTCAGATCACCCATCAGGTTCAGTGTAGTGTACCATAATCAGACAGACGAGAGTATGTCTTGAAATACACACATACTGATGTACGCACATGCTGCCATAGAGCTCCTATGGTAACCCAGGTGGTTGCTATGTTGTTGCTAAGTGGATGCTAGGTGGGAGCTACAGTGTGACGAAGTGACTGCTATGGTATTTCTGGCAGTTGTTGTGTTCCTGCATAGTGGTTGCCAGGATGTTGCTAAGGCAGTTTCTCTTTCTGTGGTACCTTAGGTGGTTGCTCAGGTGCTGCTCAGCTGTTGTACCTAATGTTTGTAATTAGGTGGTACAGGTGTATTCGTGTCATTGTTACATTTAAAGGGTGCCAAAACTTCTTTACCATGCATCCAATCAAAAAGCTTAACTGGTTGATGTGATATCCTAGGTGGTTGCTGCGATGTTGCTTAAATTATACCTCTTTTTAATAGTTAATATAGTGTTGCTTGGAGGTTGCTAGGGTATTCCAGATGGTTGCTATGGAATCCAAGCATGTTGCTGTGGTGTTCATAAGTGGTTGTTCTGGTATCTGCTAGTTGGTTGATATGGTATCCTAGGTAGTTGCAATGCACAATCATACTAAGTCAAAACTGTGATGTAACAGTTTTGAGGTTTTAGAATTGGTCCATTTTACAAATCTGTTTTAGTTCTCCTACATGTTCTTTTGAAGGTGGAACAGTAGTGTTTGAGGTTCATGGTTTTATGTCACACATTAGCCTGTGCCTGTCTTGTGTTTTTCTGTGTAAGACGGTGGAGGCAGGATGCAAATGCAAGTCTTGTTTATTTTACATATCTGAAATAATAAACAAAGAACAAACACTAGGGAAGTAAAAGAAACACTAACGCTACTAAAAAAATACTATAAAACAAAGGATTAACCATAAGACTTAAAAGCAAACAAGCAAAATAAGCTAACAAAGAAACATAAACTAAAGAAAACAAACCAGAAACTAAACTTACGCAAAACAGCAGGATTGAGGATCAAACAAAGAAAAATCAAACAAAAGACAGGAACAAAATACAGAGGCTAGAGCTTACACAGAGACAGAGGGTCAAACACAAAAAGCACGGCAGAAAACAAAGGAGCACATGGGGGTTTTATACACATTCACAGACAAGGGACACCTGTGGAAGTAACGAGGGGGCGGGGTTACAAATGAGACAGGAGGGACTACAGATGACAGGGAGGGGCTGAGGCGGAGACAGGACCTAAAGCAAAACAGAGCCATGTAAAGCACATGCACTGAAGTTCAGTTCACTTATTTACTTATTAGTAACATTTAAGTCTTGAAATCGAGTTCACAGACTATCTCTTTAAGTGGAGATTCTGCCCGTGTTGCCGGGCCTCTCGCTCGGCGCCTGTCCGATAGGATTGTGACTCAAATAACAGCCGACCCTTCGAGTTGTCCTCTGTGCTGCACAGGCGCCGGTGGCCCCACTTTTGTCAGGCTTGACTTGTTTTTAGGGCCATGTCAGGATTACGGCGCTCCGCTGAGGTCACACCCGCAGCCAAGCTGCTGGCCTCCATTGTCCCCGTCTAATACTCACCACCATCTGCACCGACTGCAGCCGCGGCTGAACTACAGCGCGAAAGTTTACTGCAGTAACTGAGAGGTTAGATTTATGGACAAACACACTATAAACACAGTAAACACAGCTTCAGCAGCCTGTCCTCCATCATTATCTGCTTATAATCACTGACTTCACACAGTAAATACAGCAGGATGAGAGACTGAAGCATGTACAGACTGTTACTGCAGAGCTGAACTAATATTTCATCTGTGGAATCTAATGTAATATTATTATTTTACATTATCAGATTTTGTGGAATATTTATTTATGATTTAATTCATTCATCAGTCCATCCAAATCCAATACACCCAATCCATCCTTTTTTTAATCTCTGCTGATCCCTACTGATCCCTATCTATCTGTCCATTCATATCCCATACATCAGTCCATCTATCCTTCCATTCATCTATTCATAATTCATCCCTACCATCCAGCCACACATATTTACTTTTACCCATCCATCTACCCTTTTCCATCCTCATCCATTCATCTGTTTTCATCCTAATAAACCCATCTAGATCTGTTGATCCTGTTTAATCACTATCTGTCTGTTTGTATCATTCATTCATTCATTTATTCCCTCATCACTATTGATCCTTATTAATCATCTATCCATTATAACTTCTATCCTTGTTGACCCCCATTGATCCCTATCATCCATTCATCCTTCCAGTCCCACATCCACTTTTCAATTTATCCTTGTCTGTTCATCCCTATCACCCATCTATTTTCCCTCTATCTATCCATTAATTCATCCATAATTCATCTGTCTGTCTGTCTGTCTTTCTATCTATCTATCTTGTCCATCTGTACATTTACTCACTCATCCATCCCTTGCTTTCCATTCATCAGTCCATCCCAACAATCCATCCTCCCTTCAATCTCTGATGATCCTTACTGATCCCTATCTATCTGTCCATTCATGTCTAATACATCTGTCTATCCATCCTTTCATTAATCTATTCATAATTCTTCCCTACCAATCAGCCACACATATTTACTATAACCCTTCCAACTACCCTTCCATCCTCACTATGCTCCATCCATCTATTTGTCCTTTTCCATCCTCTTCCATTCATCTGCTTTGATCCTCATCCATCCATCTATGTTGATCTATATTTTCATTCATTTATTCATTCATTCCATCATCGCTATTGATTTAACCATCTAACCTTCTATCCTTGTTGATTCCTTTTTATGCCTTTCATCCATTCATTTCCCCTATCCATTTATCCATATTTATCAACCATCCATTTTCCCTCTATCCGTTCATCTATCTATAACTCATCAATACAATCCAGCCACACATATTTACTTGTACCAATCCTTATACTCTTCCATCCTCACTAAGCTCTATCCATCCTTATCCTTATTCATCCTTATCCATTTATCCTGATACTGTGTAAGTAAATCCTTACCACATTGTCTATATCATCCATCCATCCATCCATCCATTCTTCCATCCATCCATCCATCCATGCCCCATCTCACCTGTCCACCCATTCTTCCATCCATCCATGTCCCATCTCACCTGTCCACCCATTCTCCAATCCATGCATCCATCCATCCATCCATTCATCCATCCGTCCACCCATTCTTCCATCCATCCATCCATCCATCCATGTCCCATCTCACCTGTCCACCCATTCTTCCATCCATCCATCCATCCATCCATCCATCCATCCGTGTCCCATCTCACCTGTCCACCCATTCTTTCATCCATTCATCCATCCATTTCCCATCTCACCGGTCCACCCATTCTTCCATCCCATTTTATTTATATTGGTTCCTATTCATCCATTCATCCCTCTCTATATTTATTCATCTCTATCCATACATATCTACTGTATAAAAGATAAGGATCGATCCATTTACTTTTTATTATTACTATTTATTATCTATTTATTCCTATAATTTATCTATCCATCCATATGTATCAATATGCCAACACCAGCTTTTTGTGATATAATACCTCCATGCTTCCATTCATTTATTTATCCCTATCCAAATCTATATCTATAGATATCGTCTATATCCGTACCTGTCTACAGGAATAGGGATCATTCAGCTCATCCATCTATTCTCCCGTCATTATCCAATTTTCCTTTCATCCATCTATCCATCCATATTAACAGTGTTATGTCAGCTCTCTCTCTCTCTCTCTCTCTCTCTCTCTCTACAGTCAGTGAGTCACGCCGTACCCCACGTGCTCTGAACCCCCCACCCCCCATTCTTAAAGACCAGACAAAAGAACCCCAAACAAAACATGAAACCCCTATCCCCCTCTCTCTTTATCTCTCTCTCCCCCTCTCTCTTTATCTCTCTCTCTCCCCCTCTCTCTCTCTCTCTCCTGTCTCTCTGTGCCCTGGCTGACAGTCTGTTCGCTGGCGGGCACAGGGCTGGCACATGCCCAGAAACATGCCAGCGGAGCCAGCCGGGACCATTGTGTGATCTCAATGCCCTGTTTTGTTTTGGTCAGTCCAGACTGGGGCGGTTATTATAGAGGCAGCTTCAGGAAAAGAGTTGTTTCAGCTTTACTGGAATGGGCTTTCACTTTCCAATATAATGTTATTTTTTTCCTCTATAAAATATTGTTATTTTACATTTTATAGGCTAAAAAGCAGATTTCTTAACATATTTTAAACCAGCATCTTCTGAATTAACATTTTACAAGCATTTACAGTAAAAGAAAAATCTCAGGTTTTCTTGAGGTTTAATGACTTCAGAAGAGATCAGAAAAGGTGAAATTTTATTACAAAATATTTAATATTAATAAAAAATCAACCCAACAATGACCCGGCATATGAAATAGGATCATGTCCCATGACTTTTGCCTTATCTAAGGTAAAGAATACTGCACTGGCCAGTGGGTATGCATTTGGAGCCTCTTGCATTGAACGTGGATGCATTAAATCTCCGGTCACAATGCACTGAGCTGTCCACTGTGGGTGGTAATTTTCACCTGTGGATTAAAAAAATCATAAATATGTGGCATTTTCAATCAACCTGCTTCCACTATCAGACCCAGAGGTGAGATAAAATATTGATATTGCAATATACTGTTTCATTTGCGTTTTGAGATACATATTAGATATGTGGCATCAAATATATTTATATATATTTATTGAAACATAGGAGTTCTAAACTCCTTAAGACCCTGCCCCCCAAATACAACTAAGTTTTGTACGTTCTCAAACCGTTCCCTAAGTTATTACTCAATAATCAACTTACATACTTTTGGTTTTATCTATTTTAAGTATATGTCTAAATAGTTTTGAACCTTTACAAATCCCAAAAATCGTCAGTGTGCTTTAAAATCCAGTGCGCCTTATTCATTAAATTTTACCAGTTAAGGAGCAGTAAAGCTACTCTGCTGAAGTACAGAGTTATACAGGAGTTTCAGTTAAGTTCTCCAACACCAATGCTGGAGCAGCATTAGCATTAGCAGCTAACTGCACTAAGCGCTAGCTCTTTCACCATGCAGAGGTGAGTAATATCGGCATGTAGTCAGTAATACAATGCTAACCCTGGCTAGCACTGCTGAAGCAGCATTAAGACTATCCGCTAACCGTGCTAAGCGCTAGCTCTTTTGCCGTTATTTGCATGTTTACCGTGTTAAAACAAACTATGTAAGATGAACCGACAGCTTAAATCGCCCTTGCTTATCAGAACACTCAGGGTTCCTCAGTATAAAGCTGCCGGGCAGCATTAGCTGCTAACCGTGGCGAGCGCTTAGGGCTTATCTGCTAATGCTAATGCTGCTGCACCCAGCCTTAGTGGAAATCTAGAATCTAAGCTTACTGTATATAAATGGAAGTGCTTTACCCAAATAAACTGTTTTCAGGAAAGAAATCTGTGTAGATTAACATCCAGCGCGTGTTTGACTTTAAAAGATGTTTTTTTTTTTTTAAGAATTACAGTTTTGTTTACTAAGCTTAGCTTAGCTTAGCTTTACAGGACTCACTGCCCCATGATGAGTCCTGCTGAATTAGAAGTAGAAACATGGCGACACCCCTGTTCCTTACTAGTTTCACATAATGCACCTTTTAATAACCTTATAGTGGGAAAAATACTTGCACCCATAGCTTACACAGATGTGCAAATGCACACACACATACACAGCTTGTATAGATCCTTTAGAGACGTATTGCCAATAGAATAGGACTCTCTGCAGCAAGTAAATAAACATGAATCTATTGGAACCATATCTAATGTAGGTGTCCCAATACTTTTATAAGTTTTTAAATTTTAAACCCAAGTCATTTCTCTTCAGCAGTGTCACTCATGAGATTAGAATGAGATTTCATAAAGGCTCATGCAGGTGTATTGTGCACATGTCCTTTTTTTTTTGTCCATATAGTTTTGTCCATATAGTATACAGTACCAGTCAAAAGTTTGGAAAAACATATTCTCATTTATTATTTATTTAGTTTTCTTTCTTTATGTATATATATTTTTTTACGTTGTACATTTAATATTGAAGACTATATTGAAGCTATAGCTATGTCTTCATGAGGGAGAGTCACCTGGAATAGTTTTCTCAGCGTCTTGAAGGAAGGAGTTCCTGGAGGTGCTGAACAATAGTTGCTGCTTTTCCTTCATGCTGTGAAGCTCCAGCTCATCCCAATTAAATCACCTCAAATCACCATCTCAGTTCATCAGGTTTAGATCAGGGGATTAATGTGGAGGAATAACACTTTTTTTTACTGTTTACTACATAATTCTATATGTGTCCCTTAACTGTTTTAATGTATTTAATATTAATCTTCAATGTAGAAAATACATTAAACGGCAACACTTTATTTTAAGGAACACAAATTAGGCGCTTATTAATGTCTTGTTATTTGCTTAATAAAGCCTTAATTAGACAATTGTAAATGATTTATTCACTACTTATTAAGCTTTATTCTGTGTATTCAGTCTTATTAGTGCTTAATTAGGGGTCTATTATGTGGAAATTATTAATAATGGCTGTATTAGTTCTTATAGTGCACGATAAACAGTCATGTTAGCACCCTGTTAATCAGATTATTAAGCATTAACTATTAGCTAATTCTACATGTTATTAGTGTTATTATAATTGGCAGCAGTTTGATCTATGTGAGTTTGGTAAGGTTATGGCTGTGCTGGAGTTTATTGAGTTAATAATGGTTTATTAAGTCACTAATAGACCAAGATGTGCACCATATTCTAAAGTGAGGTTCTGTTCATTACTGATTAGACACTAAAAAGAACTGAATGAATATTTCATCAATCACAGACCCCTAATTAAGCACCAATAACACTTACACAGAATAAAGGCTAATAATAAATAGTAGGAGTGTCACGATTCTCTAAATCCTCGATTCGATTTTATTTCCGATTTAATTTTTTCTTTTTTTTTTTTACAGCAGAGAGGCCTGTGCCAGTTTTCGATTAGTCTATGGTCAGTCATTGGTTTGATTCATCAAATTTAAAATATCTTACTTCAAAAGGTGGGCTTGATATAAGTGATGCAAAGTGATACAAGTGATCTGTAATAAAACACATGAGGCACTAATGGTCAAATTTAAATAATTTAATTAAGATATATATGTAATGCCATCTAGTGGCTTTTTTTGGTAGCAGCAGTGTGCACTATTAAAACAGCAATGTGCAACATAACAAAATAAATAACAAAAAATACAGGAACAGTCATGTACAAAATAATAGAACAATTAGAGCCTTAATAAACTGAACTCTATGCTACTGTAACAGTTAAACATGAAAAATAAGACTTTAAGACTTTTTCGGTCCCTGAGAATAAAACGTTTTTTTTTTTTCTTTAACAAAGATATAATATTAACTTTCTGAGAAAAAGATGCTCTTAAAGGTACCAAAAGATCATGACATAATTTTGATCGATTTCGATGAAATATTGAAATCGCAACACCCCTAATAAATAGTGTATAAATCATTTACAAATGTCTAAGTAAGGCTTTATTAAGCAAATAACAATAATTGTGTTCCTTAAAATAAAGTGTTACCCATTAAATGAAGAAACTAAGAAGAATACTGAATGGGAAAAGAGGTGTCCAGACTTTAGACTGGTACTGTTAGCATAAAGGCCTCATTCCTAAACCCACCTATTCTTCCTTTACTAAGCATTAATTACATGCTTATAAACTGTAATGAACCGCTTGGTTCTTTATGTAAGCTCGTCCTCTGTGTGCAGTAACTGATCTGGAGCAGAGGGCAGTGTGGGTCCTGTGTGAAAGCACTTTGGCCGGGATTCAGGGGCTGAAACTGAAGCAGTGATGGAGGTGTGTGTTTCTGCTGCAGGGCTCTGGTCTGGGATCTGAAGGCTGGCGCTCGGCTCTGGAGGTGTGATGTTGAAATCTTGCAGTGTTCCTGCAGTTTCAGCAAAACTCAACCCTGACTCACAGTCAAACTGCAGAGAAATCAAACCCTCTCCTAGGCTTGTGCTCTCTTAATCTTATCTTAATGTCTTTGTTTGGTATCACTTTAAAATAAACCTCCTTTATAAAGGGTTTATAAGTAGTCTAAACGGGGATTTTATTAATAGTAAATTATTAGGTTGTAAATACTTTATAAACTATTAGATAGTTACAACAAATACAACTTATCCTTTTCCCCATTAGTCAGTGCTATCATATCTAATCTAATAAAATAATATAGAAAGTCAGTTTAGTTATTTAATGCTATTTTATGTTAACATGCACCACATTATGATTATTAGATTAATGATTAATCTGAGTTGTTAAAGTTAATAACATATATGTTAATAATTACTGGCAGATAGAAGAGAAAAAGTCATATAAGCATCCAATAACTGATCTAATCTGATGTTTAACAGTATAAATGAATGTGGAATCACGATTTGGTACACTATTTTGTTTTACATTATATGCAGAAACTGCTTATTAATGGTTTATAAAGTATTTACAACTTGATTTATAAACTCCTTTATACACCATTCATAAACCATTTATAAAGGAGCCTCGTTTTTCGTTTCAATTGTTAAAATCAATTTCTGTTGTCCAATCCAGTTATGCAGAGAACTTTAGTGGGTAAGGCCAAAAAAATTGATTTCAAATTAAGAGTCACTTGTGCATGAGACGATGTGCTGCATTACTACAGCACAACTCAGTTAATCAAATTAAACTGATACAATAACTGATTATAGATTTTTTTAGAGGCTAATGGCCCTAAAAAAGAAACAAATCTACACTGATGGGCGTGGTGGTCTGTGTGTGGTGAGGTGTGTTCAGGTACATTTCTGGCGTGTTTCCCTTTTGACAGTGGAAAACACAGAAGCTCCACTGACTGATTAAAACCCTGACAACAGTCAATCATCAGAATCCATAGGTTCTGCTCTGGGTCCAGACTGCTGCTCTTGGTCCAGACTGCTGTTCTGGGTTCAGACTGCTGCTCTGGGTCCAAACTGCTGCTCCGGATTCAGACTGCTGCTCTGGGTCCAGACTGCTGCTCCGGATTCAGACTGATGCTCTGGATTTAGACTGCTGCTCTGGGTTCAGACTGCTGCTCAGGGTCCAGACTGCTGCTCAGGGTCCAGACTGCTGCTCCGGGTGCAGACTGCTGCTCAGGGTCCAGACTGCTGCTCTGGGTCCAGACTGCTGCTCAGGGTCCAGACTGCTGCTCCGGGTTCAGACTGCTGCTCAGGGTCCAGACTGCTGCTCAGGGTTCAGACTGCTGCTCAGGGTCCAGACTGCTGCTCCGGGTACAGACTGCTGCTCAGGGTCCAGACTGCTGCTCTGGGTCCTGACTGCTGCTCAGGGTCCAGACTGCTGCTCTGGGTTCAGACTGCTGCTCTGGGTCCTGACTGCTGCTCAGGGTCCAGACTGCTGCTCTGGGTTCAGACTGCTGCTCTGGGTTCAGACTGCTGCTCCGGATTCAGACTGCTGCTCTGAGTCTGACTGATGGGAGTCTGGCTGCTGTTTCAGGTCTAGCAGCACATTATCAGTAATTAGGCGTGTTCCTGAAGCAGATAATGATGGGCCCTGACTCTCAGTGCCGGTTCCTCAGCCGTGACGGGTCTGTGGGTGATCAGGCGTCTCTCTGAGCTGATTGGTGATTTGTAATCCGTGTGTTTAAGTGTGTAAAAGTCTGTCTGCTCTCAGTGAGTAAATAACCTCTTAGCCTCTGATCCTCCACACTGCACTGCCTCACACCAGTTCACTGTACAGGACCTTAACTCACCCTCACACACTGCAGCAGATACGGATTGCTGACTATAATAAAATATTTATCACTTCATATTCAGTATATCATTGAAACAACAGGTTTCGATCAAGGTTTATTCTCTATTATATTTGTGACAATAAGAAAAAAATAAAACAATAATGGAATAAATATTATAATATTAATAAGAATCTACAGGGGTTGGGCAATGAAACACCTGGTTTTAGAGCACAATAATTGATTGTGGTGATGGACAGTTCTGGTTGAAACAGGAGAGTTGAGGTGCACATTGAATTCTGCGTGATTTGATCAGCCGTGGTTTTATGTTTTTTGGATGCAATCCGGGTTAGCACCCGAACATCCCTTTCAGACAGCTTCCTCTTACAGCGTCCACAGTTAATCCTGTTGGATGTGGTTGGTCCTTCTTGGTGGTATGCTGACATTACCCTGGATACCGTGGCTCTTGATGCATCACAAAGACTTGCTGTCTTGGTCACAGATGCTCCAGCAAGACGTGCACCAACAAATTGTCCTCTTTTGAACTCTGGTATGTCTCCCATAATGTTGTGTGCATTGTAATATTTAGAGCAGAACTGTGCTCTTACCCTGCTAATTGAACCTTCACACTCTGCTCTTACTGGTGCAATGTGCAATTAATGAAGATTGAACACCAGGCTCCTCCAATTTAGCCATGAAACCTCCCACACTAAAATGACAGGTGTTTCAGTTTCATTGTCCAACCCCTGTAAATCTTCTTCTTATTCTTCTTCTTGTTCTTAATATTATTAGAGACACTATAAAGATGCTATATTAGGCTATTTTTGCTTTATTATTATAGTTTGGCCTCAAAACAAACATCTTCACAGGGTGGAAATAGATTGTAAGTGTTATTGTGTAATAAACTATATAATTAACTATATTTTTGTGTAATTACATTTTAATAGAAAATTAATAGCCCAATGACAGTAAGAACTCTGACTACCAGTTTGTAATAATTGTCTTTTTGTGGGATGATGAGGGTGATGGGGGGTGGTATTCTGACCTTGATAAAGGTTCAGATCACAGCATGGCCACGCCCCCCCAGTCCCCCTTACTCTCTCTCCTCTTTTCCTCTTTCTTCATCCCTCGTTTCCCCCCTGCAGCAGGAGCAGCGACTCCCCTCGCCCCCCTCATTACCGTCAGCTTGGCGCTGTCTCAGCCGGTTATTACAGCCGTCGCCCTGTCAGCGCTCTGAGCTCCGGCCCTGTACTTTACTGAGGGGCGGAGCTTCAGTCTCAGCCTGACGATGGAAACCCTAATTAGAGCTTTAACTTTAAAACAGGATCGTTAGGAGACGCAGTGATTATAATGAGCTATAGTTAAACCCACTGCTTAGTTCTGAACTACATACATAAGGAGCTTCATTCTGTCCACTTCAGTGCATATGTGATTTTTTATTAAAATTATTACACTACAGTGCCTGTGTACAGAAATGACGGGTTTGTGAGCATGAAGTATTTTTTTTTTCAGTGGTTAAAACCTCTAATGCACTAACTTAGGAGCAATTCTGCCAGTTTGTATTGATTTTGCATGCATCTACTGATTAGTCACTCTTGATGTAATAAAACAGACATAAGAGGTAAAGTGTTAATGTAAAGACTCTGGTACAGGAAGACGTCTGGCTGACCCACATGGCAACAGCACCTTTAGTTCAGCTTAACATTGAACTAAGTCTCAGTTTCAGCAGTGAAGAAAATAGTTAGAATTAGTCTGACAGGTGAAGTGATGAACAGTAATAAAGCCATTGATACAGTATTATATATATATATATATATATATACAGGGGTCGGACAATGAAACTGAAACACCTGTCATTTTAATGAGGGAGGTTTCATGGCTAAATTGAAGCAGCCTGGTGGCCAATCTTCATTAATTGCACATTGCACCAGTAAGCAGGGTAAGAGCACAGTTTTGCTGAAAATATTGCAATGCACACAACATTATGGAGACATACCAGAGTTCAAAAGAGGACACATTGTTGATGCACGTCTTGCTGGAGCATCTGTGACCAAGACAGCAAGTCTTTGTGATGCATCAAGAGCCACGGTATGCAGGGTAATGTCAGCATACCACCAAGAAGGGCCAACCACATCCAACAGGATTAACTGTGGATGCTGTAAGAGGAAGCTGTCTGAAAGGGATGTTCGGGCACTAACCCGGATTGTATCCAAAAAACCACGGCTACCAACTTGTTGCAAGCCCAGCATAAGAGATATAACACCCAATAACAACCAACCAACCAATAGCTTGTGATCTCAGTGACCCTGTGTGTGTGTGTGTGTATGTTTGTGTGTGTGTGTTTAGTTATTTGTGGGGATTGGATGCCCTTTGTTTGACTTGTAGTTTGTGGGTGTGGAGATGTTTGGCTGCTTTCCATCAGGAAACTACAGAAACTCACGAAAACACTCCACAAAGCCTGGAAAACACACTATAGAGAGTGTGTGTGTGTGTGAATGTGCTGACGACATTAGTCAGATGAGAATGGATTGGCCCTGTCAGCACACTGCACTCCTGACACACACACACACACACACACACACTGTCCTCACAATGACACCACACTGAATACAAATGTGCAGGGTTTGTACCTGAGGCAGAGTGGACACGACTATTAAAGTATTCCCTCAGGAGATAATATACACTGACATGCCAAAAGTCATGGGACACAAGACTAGCAGAACTTGTTTCCTCTAAGTAATGGATGGAGCTGCATCATTTCAGAGAGCACACTTAGCTCTACTTCTTCACAACTTAATACTGAAAGCTTTATTTTTGAGTCCTATTTTATACAAAGTAATATATATAGAATGATGACATTATTTCATTTTATTAAAGGAGAACTCCGATGTAAAATGGACATTCGTTGTAGTAAAACATGATAAAAAGTTCTTATCTTCGATGAATAGCACACCTCCGCTCTCCCACAGCGTTCCGAGATCCAGAAATAACATTAACAGTTTGTCCAAACACCCTTCAGGCTGGGTGATACGGGGCATAATTTACCCAGACAAATTCGCTTTTCCACCGTTATCCAGCTCAAAGTAGCTCCACACCTCCTTGCTAGAGTCCGGAGAGCCCTGACATTTAAAACGAGGCATTAATAACTTAAAAAGTGCAGAAGAAGCTTATTAAAAAACACTGGTTACATCCCATAATGCTAGCTTCAGCTCCGAGCGCCGCCATCACTGAACTGATACACTGAACTGAACACCGATGACATATACATATATATATATACATAGACTCTGCATAGCCTGCCTTCTGGCGGCAACTGCTATGCTATGCAGAGTCTGTGTATGTATATATATGTCTATGTCATTATCAGTTCAATAATGGAGGCGCTCAGAGCTTAAGCTACGTTTTTAAGAGTGGATTTTAATAAGCTTCTTGTGCACTTTTTAAGTTATTAATGCCTTGTTTTAAATGTCAGGGCTCTTCGGATTCTAGCAAAGAGGTGTGGAGCTACTTTGAGCTGGATAACGGTGGAAAAAACGATTTATCGGGGCAAATTATGCCCCATATCACCCAGTCTGAAGGGTGTTTGGACAAACTTTTAATTTTATTTCAGGATCTCTGAACGCTGTGGGAGAACGTAGGTGCGCTATTCATCAAAGGTAAGAACTTTTTATCATGTTTTACTATAACAAAAGTCCATTTTACACTGGAATTCTCCTTTAATATAACATACTGTATATGTATATGACCTGCAGTCTACATTACAGTAAATGAATGAGTGGATATTGGGCAGCTTTTTCATCTCATCTATAGTTCATAAGCTCTCAGTGTGGGTGCAGTCTGGTGCTGTGGTGATGCCAGCTACTGCTCCCATATGCTCTCTGTACTGTACACTGTCAGGATGGTGTAGAA
Organism: Astyanax mexicanus; assembly: GCF_023375975.1. Classification (NCBI taxonomy): domain Eukaryota; kingdom Metazoa; phylum Chordata; class Actinopteri; order Characiformes; family Acestrorhamphidae; genus Astyanax; species Astyanax mexicanus. The sequence goes on from NC_064414.1 coordinate 50,949,086, forward strand.
AAAAAAGTCACTGTGAGTCACTGAAGATGCTTCCTCGTTCAGATCAGTACATTCTGATTCATTTCTCACTCTTACCACATTTTTTTATTAGCTGCATTTTAATAGCAATTGCAATAGTAAAACTAGTGCTGTGCGATATGACGATAAATATCATGGGGAAGATAGAAAAGTGTCTATTGTGCTACATACCTTCTAATGTCCCTATCGTTTCTACAGTAATTTCATCTATTATTCATGCAGATATATAAAGTAGGCTACAATGAAATGTATTGGCATGGTCACTTTGCATAAACTCGGTTTATACAAGTGATAATAAAGTAATTTTCGCAAAAAAAGCTTTATAATGTGGTTTTGCGACATGGCGCTGCTTTACGTTATTAAAACTCATGAGAGCTGAACAATGGAGACGCATTGTTATTTTGAAAAAAATAGCTACTGCATCTACTTCATCTGTTTTCATTTGATACATATATATATATATATATATATATATATATATATATATATATATATATATATTGCTGCACTAAAAGGTAGTAATTCTCATTTGTGAAAGTTTGGTTTAATGTCACTTTGAATTAAAGTTGAAAAAAAGTAAGCAATGATATTATTTTGTCATATTTTTTGAAGAATAACTGAAAACATATTTAAATATTGTATATCATGATATATATATATCGTTATCGTGATATAAAAAAAAAAATCCATATCGTGATATATGATTTTTCTCATCGCCCAGTACTACTAAAAACACTTTAGCAGAACTTTAGGTTATCATTTATTTACAGGGTTACAGATTTACAGATTTACTGATATATATCAGCTCTGAGCTATAGAAATAAAAGACGTTCCAAAACAGCTCTGAAGTGAACCACACTCTTACTTACACTCTTTTTCTCTTATATTAGACTTTATGTGCACTATTTAAGTGATCTTAAGGTAAGGTAACGCTATATATAGCGTTCTGGTCAATTTTGCATTGTGCAGCTGGATTTAGAGGGTGTTGGTGTGTTTTTGGTTTCATGAGGCCTCAAAAAATATGCCTTGCACGGCTAAAAACACACTAAAGTCATGTACTAATTCTCTTAACCCTCCTGTTATGTTCATTTGTCAGGAACAGCAGTGGTGTTCCTGGGTCAGTTTGACCTGGTGCATGTTTAATTATCGATATTATAATATTATAGATCAAAAATCTAAATAAAATTAAAAATCGTGTGAAGGTTTTATTACTAACTCTTTTACTAATTATTCTAGCCATATTTAGTGCAGTGGTATTCCTTACCTTTAACAGGTAATGGTTTAAATAGGATAATTCACTCATTTTTCATAAAAAAAAAAAGTTCAAACTGTTTTTTTTTTATGTTTCGCTACTTTATTACTTTTGAAAGACCAACATATAAAACTAGATAAGTGCATTTCCTGAAGGAATCGCAGAATGGTTGCGCAGCTAAAAGGGCTCCCACTGTTCGCTATGGTCATTGCTATGAGGTTGCTAGGCGCTTGCTATGGTGTCTGTGGTGGTTGCTAAGGTGTTGCTAAGGCATTGCTATGGTATCCATAATAGTTGATATGGTGTTGCTAAGTGGTTGCTAAGGTGTTGCTATGGTATCCGGGGTGGTTGCTATGGTGTTGCTATGGTGTCCAGGGTGGTTGTTATGATGTTGCTATGTGGGTGCTAGGTGGTTGCTAAGGTGTTACTATGGTATCCGGGGTGGTTGCTATGGTGTTGCTATGGTGTCCAGGGTGGTTGTTATGATGTTGCTATGTGGGTGCTAGGTGGTTGCTAAGGTGTTACTATGGTATCCGGGGTGGTTGCTATGGTGTTGCTATGGTGTCCAGGGTGGTTGTTATGATGTTGCTATGTGGGTGCTAGGTGGTTGCTAAGGTGTTACTATGGTATCTGGGGTGGTGTTTCAATTAGGACAATTCAATTGTTTTTCATGAAAAAAATGGAAAAAAATGAAAATGTTTCACTACTTTATTTCTTAATTTTGTTTTAATTTTAGTTTTTGCAGGGGGTGTTGCTAAGTGGTTGCTAAGATGTTGCTATGGTATCCAGGGTGGTTGCTGTGGTGTTGGTATGGTGTCCAGGGTGGTTGCTGTGGTGTTGGTATGGTGTCCAGGGTGGTTGTTATGATGTTGCTATGTGGGTGCTAGGTGGTTGCTAAGGTGTTACTATGGTATCCGGGGTGGTTGCTATGGGGTTGCTATGGTGTCCAGGGTGGTTGTTATGATGTTGCTATGTGGGTGCTAGGTGGTTGCTAAGGTGTTACTATGGTATCCGGGGTGGTGTTTCAATTAGGACAATTCACTTGTTTTTCATGCAAAAATTATCAAACTGTTTTTTTATGTTTCGCTACTTTATTTCTTAATTTTGTTTTAATTTTAGTTTTTGCAGGGGGTGTTCACAAATATGTGAGATGAACCATTTTTATATTGTGTATATATGTTGATTACACTAATTAAGATAAGTAGAAAAGTTTCATACTGAAAAAAAATACTTTCAACTATTTTTCTTAGATCTTCAAACTTTAAAATGGGTCAATTTCATGGGTGTGTTTTGGGTGTTACATGAAATAAACCAATCAGTGCGCCAGTCATCATTCCCTTTAAGAGGGAAGGTGAGCTCTGACTTTGGCACGTTCGTATCTTAACAGTGTGGTGCTTTTTTGCGTCTCAGCAGAGACAGATACTGACCTGTGCATTCACACTGTGAAGATTCACCAGCAGCTCATTTAAGGGAACAGTAATGTTGTTTTATTCTTTATTCTGATTATTGTTGAGGTAAAAGTTGTGTTTGTGCTCTGCAGTGTGTCTGTGTGTGTTTAATGAGTGGGGGTGTATGAGCGCTGGGAGCACCTATAGGAATAGACTCTGATGATTGACTGTTGTCAGGGTTTTAATCAGTCAGTGGAGCTCCTGTGTTTTCCACCACCAAGATAGCATAGAAATATGTAATAAGGGGGTGACAGAATTCATCAGAACTTGTGAATTGAAAACATGCCATGTATGCGATGGTGACAGAGTATAGTAAAGTTCTTTAGAGAGCATAGTCACTAAACTGCAGTGTGAGGGGGAGAGGAAGTGAAAGACACATATATATAGAGAGAGAGGGAGAAAGAGAGAGATATACAGTAGAGATAGACAGAGAGAAAGGCTGAGTGTTGAAAGTGTTAAGGATGAATCAGCTCTCAGTGCGAAAACAGAAAGAGCATTCTCATAGGAGTCAAACGGAGGTGTTTAATGATTACACAACACACACACACTCTTTCTTTTTATTTCTTTCTTTCACTCTTTCTTACCCTCTTTCTCTCTCATTTTTGTCTCTCTTTGTTCTTTCTTTCTTTCTTACTCACTTTTACGCACTGAATCTGTATTTTCCTTTCTCTCTCTAGCTCTCTCACTCGTTCTTTATCTCACCGTTTCTCGTTCTTTGTCTCTCTTTCTTACTCTCACTCACAGAATTGTTTTTTTCATTTCTTTCTCTCGCTCTCTCACTCTCTTCTTCTCTCTCTTAGTGTCTCTTGTTCTTTCTCTCTTATTTACTCTCTTTCTGTCTCTTTCTTACTCCCTCTCTCATTCTGTCTTGTTTTTTTTTCCTTTCTTACTCTCTCTCACTCTGTAAATCTGTCTCTTCCTTGTTCTCTTCTTCTCTCTCTTATTCTTTCTCTCTCTCTCTCTCTCTTTCTTACTCTCTCATGTTCTTTATTTTCCTCTCTCTCATTGAATCTCTCTCTCAGTTTAGATCAATTCAAGTTTTATTAGCAAAGACTGTTTTAAAAACAATATTGCCTCTCTCTCTCTCTTTCGCTCTCTCTATCACTCTTACTATTTCTCAGTCTTTTTTATTCTTTCTTTCTTGACTCTCTCTCTCTCTCTCTCTCTCTCTCTCTCTCTGAGAGTTGGACTCTTTAGTTCTGGTCTCCATCTGCTTGTGATCCTTCTCTTGACTCACTCACTGCCTGTGTGTGTGTGTGTGTGAAGTGTGTGTAGAGAGTGTGTGTGTGTGTGTATGACTGAGCTCCACGTGAGGACCATCTGCCTCTGGTGCTGCCCACCTCTCTGAGGGAGGAGTGGGTTAACCTGCAGTTTTCTCGGTGTATCTCTCCTGTAACTGGGTGTAAAGTGGTTCAGGCTTGTCTTACTGGTTTTACTGGTCGTCCGTCAGCAGCACTGTGGGCAGCTCTGGTCTCTGTGGGATTCCCTCTTACAGTACAGTAAAGAAATCAGCGACAGTAAGCTGCACACTGCCTGGCAACAGCAGACTTCAGCTCCCAGAGCTCCTGCTGAGCTGGATCCCAGTGTTTTAAAGGGCCTGGAACCTGGAAACAGCCTCCTGCACTGGATTACAGTATTAGAGTGAAAGGAGTATCTTAGGGCTGCACGATATTGGAAAGATTTTACGATTTTTTGACGATATATATCACGATATTAAACAATGCAGGACCCAGTCAGTTTTAAGCACTCAAAACCTGAGAAAAACAGCAAAACAACAGTAATTAGCCCTTTAATCAGGCATTTAAATGGCTTATAAAGGTAAATAAGAGCGTTTTTCTGGGAATAAAAGTGTGAATTCAGCTGTAACTGGAAATATCTGTGCAAAACTGTGCTTGCCTGAGGTGCAAAACTTTCCACATGTGCTCACAATTACAAGCACGTGTCCAACCATGTGGATGGAGGCCATGCGGTTACCTCATGTTTACTGTTTAGTCTTTAAATCTCTTGTCTTGCCTTTATGAATGAATAATAAGCAGCTTATAGGAGCTTCAACCTTACAGCAGCTTTTATATTAAACACAGTTTAAACAGAACCACGTTTTTGCCCTCATGTGGAAAAAGTCAGTATCTAATAATGTTTTGCAGCAATCCAGTATATTCTGGAAAGATTTTACGATTTTTTGACGACATATATCACGATATTAAACAATGCAGGGCCCATGACTTCACCAGCCCCTCCCCCACCCGTGTGCTGTCTCACGTCCGGACCAATCAGGAGCTGAGTCAGCCTTAAGCACTCAAAAACCGAGAAACACATTAAAACAACAGTAATTAGCCCTTTAATCAGGCATTTAAATGGTTTTTAAAGGTGAATAAGAGCGTTTGTTTTTTCTGGGATTAAAAGCGTGAATTCAGCTGTAACTGGAAATATCTGTGCTGCAAAACTGTGCTGGACTGAGGTGCACAGCTTACCACACATGCTCACATTTACAAGCACGTGCCCAACCATGTGAATGGAGGCCATCGGGAGCTTCAACCTTACAGCAGCTTTTATATTAAACACAGTTTAAACCGCTTTTTTGCCCTTGTCAGTATCTATTAAAGTTTTGCAGCAATCCAGTATATTCTGCATATCATTTCATGGCTGCAGTATATAATATATACTCTAATATCACTCACGCTGGTTTCTTCTTCTCCTCCAGATCACGTGTCTGCAGGATTTCTTCGGAGAGGACGACGTGTTCATCGCCTGTGGGCCGGAGAAGTTCCGCTACGCTCAGGATGATTTTGTGTTGGATCACAGCGGTAAGGCTTCAGAAGCCTTTCTGACTGGTAGGCCTGCCTAATCACTAACTTCATTACTAACCCAGTGTCTTTAAACCATGCCTTTTCCCCATGCTTTATTTACCCTTAAACACACACACACACACACAAATATACATAAAAAAGACAAACTATAGTAGTCATACACAGATTATTTATTACTGTATTCATTTTATTACTTCAGCTAAATACAGAAAAAAATAGAGATCACTTAAAAATGATGAGTTTCTTTGATTTTACCAAATTGAAAACCTCTGTAATATAATCAAGAGAAAGATTGATGATCACAAGCCATCAAACCAAACTAAACTGCTTGAATTTTGCACCAGGAGTAAAGCAGCATAAAGTTATCCAAAAGCAGTGTGTAAGACTGGTGGAGGAGAACATGATGCCAAGATGCATGAAAACTGTGATTAAAAACCAGGGTTATTCCACCAAATATTGATTTTTGATTTCTTTTTTTTATTCAGCCATTTCTTATTTTCTGCAAATAAATGCTCTAGAAGACAATTTTTTTTTTTGGAATTTGGGAGAAATGTTGTCTGTAGTTTATAGAATAAAACAACAATGTTCATTTTACTCAAACATAAACCTATAAATATCAAAATCAGAGAAACTGATTCAGTAACTAAAGTGCTCTCTTATTTTTTTTCCAGAGTTGTATGTATATATGTATTAATATGTATTTAAAACATACCAATTAATATTTTCTTGTAAACTGTGAATTTTGATCATATTAAACTGTGTACAAAACAATTTAATAATATGATACATTACTCCAAACTGGATGTTTGACAGATTTGAGAATGTTAATGTATTCCTTAAACTGTAGGATTATTATGCATTTATTATTATTTTTTTCCAAATACTATGATTTATTCTGTTATTACTACACATCATTTCCTTTCTACAATAATGTATTTATAATTTATCAGTGTCTACTATAAATTATTTAATTTAATAATAAATTAATTAGTATCTACTAATCAGATAAGATATTAAGTAATCAGATATTAATATATATTGAAAAATATTTAATTAATAATAGATGCTAGGGCTGGTGCTAAATATTGATAGTATTATATGATATATTGGATCTTGACATCATCGTTATTAAAGGCAATGTAACGCAATAATATTATATAATGAGATACCCTGTGATTTCAACTCCTAATACAGTGCTCTGCAAAAGTTTTGGAAAAGTGGGGTCTTTACCTTGATTTCTACTGTAGTCTGAATCAGAGAGCTTTGAGAGTCTATGGGTGAAAATCAGTTGGAACCATTAGAGCATTAGAACCATTGGAATGTCCTGAAGAAGAAAGTCGTCTCTGGTGTACTAAATAACAGGTAGACCAAGGAAAACCACAGTAGTTTATGTAAAGAAAAACCCTAAAATAACTGTTAGTGACATCAGCAACAACCTTCAGAAAGCGTCATCAGATCATTCCATGTTCCACTGCAGCACTGTCCATTCATTTCTGCTCAATGGCCACGCCCCCTACATCAGCATTCTCCAGTTATCTGCGTTGATAACCTGCTTCAGGAAGTGACCCGCCTTGATGAAAGTACTTTCTCTATTGTTCTAATAGCAGAGTGGTCTCTGGTGGGCTGCAGACAAGGACAGTGAGCTCATCTGCCGGGGCATCGTTTATCTCTCAGGGGTCCCGGACCTCCAAATATAGCTATTAGAAAACTTCCTGTTTAGATAAGGTGCTTTCAGAGCCTTATAGGACGGAACTCATGCAGTACACACATTCATAGACACACACACACACACACACATGCAGAAACACACACACAAAAACACACACACACTCTACACTAACTCGTCTAACTATGGAGAGAATATAGTTCAGCTGTTTGGTGTCTTCGTCCTACTTCCTGCCTCTGCTCCTCTCCTGCTCCACTTAGATAAAGTAGGACTTTTCCAAAAATATAAGGAACCGGTGAGCTTCGTCTGACAGTAGATACCGACCTGCTCTCTTTTATCACTCGCAGAATCTTCCCCCCCGACTTGGCTGAAACATTAGAGGTGAATATAAAATCTTCCAGCTTGTCATACTGAATAACCAGATAATCTTACTGTTGGACCAGTTAAATGATTTGTTCAGTTATGAGTATGTTTAAACACAAATTAAGTCTGTTTTACGTAACTTTTACTCAACTATTTTGAGTTTTACTTGAACGTTTATGACACGCCCCAATCAGTGTGTAGTCTTTCCCCCCAGGCTACCTTAGGTAAACCCTGAGAATTCCAGTAAGCCGGAGCGCTATCAGCTAGCGGTTTGTTCCACGTAGCTTGTTTATTAACCCTTGTGTGGTGTTCATATTTTTGTTACTCGTTTACTTTGTTACTTGTATTTAATTCAGCAAAATTAAGCAATTCTACATTAAAATGCTTTACACATGCTTGCTTCACCTAAATTGCAAGAAATATAAACAGCTTACATGGTTAATATTTAGCCTTTACCTTTCTTATGTTACATTTCTTTCAAAAAGTGCTACTCTTTTTTTATTAGTTTTTTAATAAAATGTAAAAAAAAATGAATTTAACTCAAGATATGAGTAGAAAATTTGTTTAGTTTCAAATTTACAAATGAAGCAATGGTTATTAGCCCTTGGCCAAACATACTGTATGTAATATAAATGTGTGTGTGGGGGGGGGGGGGTGTACAGTGTGTGTTTATCGAAAATGTGTTTTGATATATGTTTTTCACAAAAAATGAGCCAATGCCAATGAGTTTGAGTTAGAAAAAATATTTTTTTAGTATCATTTGATGAAAAACACAACCACACAAGGGTTAAAACGGCAAACACGCAGACTGTAGTCAAATATACTCGCCTCTGAACTACAAAAGATCTACACTGTAAGCCCGGATAAGTTGAGTTTACTTAAAAAAATTGAGGAAACCGGTTGCCTTAAAAAAGTTAAGTAATGGGCAATGAAAACTTAAGTTAACATAACTTAAAACATCAAGTTATTACAACTAAATGGAAAGTTGATTCAACTCTTTTGTTTTTGTTACACCAATTCATTTGCCCAACAATTCTACTTAGTATCTTGAGTTACAAGTAAACAAAAAATTTGATTTCTTCTTACTTTTCTTTTTTATTAAACTTTACTTAAATATTTGTATAAATATTCATGGAAAAAACAGACCAACAATTACATTATTTGTGTTTTATTTCAATTTCAATATATTAACATGAAATACAACAGGCATATCTCTTGTAACGTTCTTGCAAAAGTGTTCATTTAAAAACTGGAATATACATTTATGAACACAATGGACATATTTACCTCAAAAACACCTCTTAAAATGTAACCAACTAACTTGACAGTACAATAGTACATTGCTTATGTTCTCAAGCAGTAACATGTGAAATTCTTCCATGTAGCAAAGTGCGTAAAATTCGAACATTTTCTAAAATATGGACCAGCGGACCAGTCACAGCTGCCACTGTCCGTGTCGCTGAGCCTGCGTGTCGGACAGTCTAAATGCAATTAATATGTATCCTCCACTGGCTCATGTGATTTAGCCTAAAGGCAACAAATAAGTAAAACTAGAATTGTATTATTGTGATGTAAAGTAAACACTTACCAAATGGCAGGGTTGGTAGAAGAGCAGTATCAGATGAAAAGCAGCAGGTGAAAATGTGGTCACAAAACAAATGGCTACTTAAACACGAAAAAAATAAGTCTGCCTCACCAACAGCAAGCTGGGAAAAGGGCGGGCTTAAATGCAAAAAAAAAGTTTTTTTTCTGTTAAATAACTTAAAAAGTTAAGTCTATCAGTTCAAAAACTTAAAATGTTTAGTTTATTAAACTAAAAACTATTAACACGTTTAAACATGTGCTGGAATGAGTACAATATACTTACATTTGACAGTAATGGACTAAAACTTAATCATTTATGTACATTGAATATACATTTTTAATTAGAAATAAAATCCGGGCTTACAGTGTAGCGCTGAGGTTAGTGGCTAATGCTAATGCTGCTGCACCCAGCCTTACCCTGCGTTCACACTGGAAAGCGACAGGCGACCATTCATTTCCTATGGCAGGGCGCGATTTGTCGCCGCGACACGCGAGAGGCAACAAGCGACAAAGCGACAGAGCGACAAACGACACAGAGCTGAATTTTTCTCAACTTCATGCAAATTAATTATGACACATTGAAGCGACATTCTAACCCGATTGGCTTCTAGCTTTTCTTTGGACCAATCACAAACAAGGTGGTCCGACGTCCTCAAGCTCCTGCTCTCTGAATTTTTAGTTTCTTTCTCTGTTAATTCTGTTAAACGAGGTGGACCCATGTCGATCTGCGGGAACGGCTGCATTTCCAGAGCAGTTAAATCACAGAAACGCCCAAGAGTCCAGCAAGTTTGGGAGTTATAGCTGTAGAATAAAGTGGCCAAGCGATTGCTTTTTTGTGCCTTTTTTCTTGTCGGAGGCTGGACCATGATAAACACGCGCGTTGAGCTTGACACGCCCACAAGCGACAAACGCTGGGCGACACAAGCGACTTCACTGAAAACACACTCTTATAATGCTGTACTACATCAAAATTCATTCACTGGTAAAATTCATACATAAGAAGCACCTGATTATAAGGTGCACTGTCAATTTTGGGAAAAAATAAAGGATTGTAAGTTACATTACATTACGTTTGGCGGATACTTTAGATGATCTTTCTTGTGTATGATATATTTCTGTGTATTTGTGTATGTATGTAGAGTATATGTTTGTTTATGTGTGTATCACAGTTTACTAAACTGTCTGCTGCCATTTCACCTCGTTTCCATTTCATATTTCAAATAAACCTCAACTTGGGTTGAAATCCAGTCACACTTTATAATAAGTATGTGTATTAACTATGTAATTACATGTTAACAATATATGTTATGACACATACTTTAGTTTGAGTACTGGTGATGTCACTGTTACAAATTGCAGTAGTCTGTCTGTAGCAGAAGATACTTTACCAGTAGTTACGTGATTATTGCACATATTGATACTACATAATGAAACACAGTTATTATTACATCTAAATCAATCAACCTTTATTTTCACTCGGAAATACATTGAGGGTAACTCTAATTCTAACTCTACAGTGCCGCTGAGCTTTTACAGTTTACAGTTTATAGGGATTGAAAACAATTAATAAGAAATTAAAAATAAAAAGGAAAAATTAGTAAAAAATAATAAAATAAATAAAACATTTTAATCAACGTTGCTGGAGAAACTTCACTGAAAACACACCCCTATAGTGCTGTACTTCAGCAGAGTGGCTTTACTGCTTATTAATACCTGACTGGTAAACTTCATACATCAGGAGCACCTGATTATAAGGTGCACTGTCAATTTTGGGGAAAATTAAAGGATTGTAAGTTAAATTACATTACGTTTGGCAGACGCTTTAGATCAGGGGTGTCCAAACTTTTTTTGTTGGGGGCCAGAAGGAGAAATATATTTGAAGTCACGGGCCACAGACTCTGTAATAAAACTAATAATGAAATATACCACTTTAAATAATACATTTTACTGATTATTTCATTTACATACCATTTTACTTGACTTACTATTTTTATCTTTGTCAGCGTTGTGTAAACTAAGATTTTTCAAATTGATGTTTAATTTCATGATGTCTCTTAATATTAAACTCCTTAATTACGGCAACTTTTAGACTCTTTGGCCCGTTTTTCTGTGCTAGAACTGCGCACTCTCTCCGCTTTTAGACTCTTTGCCGTGTTTTTCTGCGCTAGAAATGCGCACCCTCTCCACTTTTAGATTCTTTGGCCCATTTCTGACACCTAGCGTTCAAACTTTGAATCTCACATTATAAAAACCTGCTTAACAGCGGGCCAACTTTCATTCTATTTCTAAAATACCTCGCGGGCCGCTCCAAAAAAGGAAACGGGCTCCAAATGGCCCGCAGGCCGTAGTTTGGACACCCCTGCTTTAGATGATCATCAACCATAACACCCAGGTTCCTAGCAACCTTTGTCGGAGAAAGAAAGAGAGAGAGTCGATGGTTACAGCGAAGTTATGTTTCACTGGTATACCCAGAAGTTCAGTCTTTGAAAGGTTTAGCTGGAGGTGATGCTCCTTCATCCATGAGGGTAAGTGCACCTTATAGTGCGAAAAATAACTAATAACGGTAATAACTAAACGTTTTAAGTCTAATTAACTTGTTGTCCGTAAACATTACTTAAAAGATTTGAGGTAACAAATGACCTAAAAAAAAAATCATCTCTTCAAATTCTGTGCTCCACTACAGTCTGCTGAACCTACAGACCTCTCCACAGATCTGTCTGTGTTCAGAAAGGACAGAGAGACAGTGATCAGAACTGGCTGCTCTGCTGTCGTTCGGCTGCCGCTGACCTACTTCTCCCAGCAGCGCTGTGTTCCCATTGTTACTGCAGTCGCCTGCAGTCGCCTGCGCAGTTCAGCTGATCTGAAGCAGAGAGTGGGGGTTAATCAGGGGGCTAACAGGGTCTCTGTGCACGGTTTATGCGCTCTATTGTACACCCTGCGCAAGTCACGATGCTTGTTGCTATCTAACACCCCGTCAAAAAACATCTATTTTTTTTTTGTCTATTTTTACGCCTTGCAGCCGTGCTGTTAAAATAACATCAGAGTTTAGGAATAAATCTACACTGATGGGCGTGGTGGTCTGGAAGTGAGGTGTGTTCATGTAAATTTCTGGTGTGTGTCTATCTTGGAGTTAGGAAATACAGGTGCGCCACTGACTGATTAAAACCCTGACAACTGTCAACAGCACATCCTATCTTAGCCATGCTGGAGCACCAAATCCAGTTTTTAATTCAACAATAAACAGAAAAAAGAATAAAATGCGAAGGTCAAAATGCGTAGGTCAGACTCTGTCTCTGCCGAAACGCACAAAAGCGCCGCACTCTTAAGATACGAACGCGCCAAAGTCAGAGCTCACCTGGTTCTTAAATGGAACGACGACTTTCAGACTCATGATTAATTAAGAGAATTAGTACATGCATTTTACACATTTAGAACTGTGCAATTCATATTTTTTACACCCTCACGATACCAAAGTCACACCGACATGTACACCAAAATCCAGCTGCAGGATGTGCAATTGACCGGTGCACTATACATTACTAAAATAGGACCCTATGAGGTGGAATAACAGGGTGCAGAAATAACTCCAGATAGATCGGCTGCAGTGGGGGAGCCTGTGGCCCACTGATGCTATAAAGAGCTCAGTGACTCCGGACAGGCAGGTTAATGATGCCTCTGCAGGGTCCTGCTCATTATCTGCACACACACACACACACACACACACATACATGTTGTAGTCTGCTTTATTACCCTATGTGGAGCAATCTGGCTTCTAGTCATTAGGACGTTCGCTCTAATGATTAGGACGTAACCCTAATAAAATCTACAGCTAAATTGCCTGTGTATGATATATCTGTGTTTATGCGTGTGTATGTATATAGAGCAGGGGTCGGCAATAAGCATGAAATATCTGGCCTGTGAGTTTGTTTGAACTATAATGAACGATAATGAAAAAAATATAAATAAATAAAATGCTTCTCTGGCGAGCTCTTGTTTACATGCCCTCCTTACATTGTCTCCTTATAAGGGCTTTTTTTGCCCGGCTGTGTCCCAATTCACTAGCCGAGGCAGTGATATTGTTTTGGACTGTGACCCTGACGAGACAGGTTTGGTTCTGTGTGAGAAGCGGTGTGTTTATTTATTTATTTATTTATTTTTCCTTTCTTCTTCGTTTACCTGCTTTCAGATCAACTGTTCTGCAATTGGGTTCAACAACCCTCTGGGCTAGAGAGCTACTAGTCTGTAGCACTTCATCCCATTACACTTCATTTTCCCGTCACGGAATGGCTTGGGAAATATCTGGCCCACGGCAAAACTTAATTGCCGACCCCTGATGCAACGTATATGTGTGTAGAGTATATGTGCATCACAGTTTACTACACTGTCTGCTGCCCTTTCATCTTGTTTCCATTTCATATTTCAAATAAACCAATAACTTGGGTTGAGATCTAGTCACACTTTCTAATAAGTATGTATAATAACTATGTAATTACACATTAACAATATGTGTAATAACACATACTTAAGTTTAAGTACTGGTGATGCCACTGTTACTAATTGAAATAGTACAGCTTGCGTAATTAAACTTGAACATTAATATTACTAAAATATGTTTGCCTTATTACACATGTATAAGCACATAGTAAAGACTACAGCTGTTATATTGAGATAGTAATTATGTAATTATACAGTCTGTAGCAGAAGATACATCACCTGTAGTTACATGGTTATTGCACATATCGATACTCAGTGAAACAGTTATTATTATCTAAATCAATCAACCTTTATTTTCACTCGGAAATACATTGAGGGTAACTCTAATTTACAGTGCCGCCGAGCTTTTACAGTTTACAGTTTAGAGATTGAAAACATTTAATAAGAAATTAAAAATAGAAAGTAATAAAATAGTAAAAAAATAACAAAATAAATAAAACATTTATATATCAACATTTTATATTGATGAGTAAAATATATATGTAAAAAAATAAAACATAGAAAATTCCAAAAAGACCATAAAATTAATATAATAATAATAATAATAATAATAATAATAATAATAATAATAATAATAATAATAATAATAATAATAATAAAAGTAAATTAAAATGATAAGAATGATAAAAATGATCAAATCAACAATAATGAACTAAGAACATTAAAAACAAATAATAAAAAAATAGTTAAGTAAATAAAACAAATTTAAAATTAAAATAATAAGATAAAGATAAACGATAAATAGATTTCTAAAGATAAAGATTTCTGATGCTGCCTAGAAATTATAAATATAAAAATATGTATCCCAAAATTCCTAAGTAATTGTTGTTTTCTTTGTTCTGTTAAGTATTTTTTTTGGAAAAAATGACTAATTATTACAATATATATAATAATAATAATAATAATAATAATAATAATAATAATAATAATAATAATAATAATACTAATAATAATAATAACAATAATAATAGCTGATCTGTGGTGGTTTTCTCTTATGTGTGGTTCTGAGTGTTGAAGAACAGGGTGAAAGAAGGAGGAGCATAATAAAGTATACAGAGATACAAATACATAACTATGCTTTTAAGTCTCATATGCATTCTTCTGTCATGCTTTATTATTTCGAAACCTCTAAAGCACATTAATATACACTGCCTGGCCAAAAAAAAAAGGTCACACACCCTAATATTTAGTTGGAGCGCCTTTATCTTTGATTGTAACATGCATTTACTGTGGCATTGTTTCAATAAGCTTCTACAATGTCACAAGATTTATTTATTTCAATCCAGTGTTTCTGGATTAATCTTTCACCAAGATTTCACCAGCAGCATTGATGATGGTAGAGTCTGACCAACCGCTGCACAAAGCAGCTCTTCTCCATCCAGCACATCCCAAAGATTCTCAATGAGGTTAAGATCTGGACTCTGTGGTGAACTCTCTCTCAATCCATGTGTGAAAATGATGATCTCATGCTCCCTGAACCCTGAACTCTTTCACAATTCCAGCCCCATGAATCCTGGCATTGGTCATCTTGGAATATGTCCGTGTCATCAGGGAAGAAAAAATGTAATCCATTGATGGAATAACCTGGTCTATATTCAGTATATTCAGGTAGTCAGCTGACCTCATTCTTTCAGCACATACTGTTGCTGAACCTAAACCTGTGACCTACTGCAGCATCAACCAACCCCACATCATTTTTTGGTCAGGTAGTGTATTTTGTTTCTAGCAGCTGAATCCTGCCTGTCTAACATCACTTCCTGCCCTGCACTAACTAAATGCCATCATTTATAAATGCCTGCTGTACCTTGCTGACTTGCTATGCTGCAGTATGATGTATTTTATGTGTTTTTATGATGTATTTTATGTATTTTACTAACTTTCTTTGTGTGTGTGTTTGTTTTACAGAGTGCCGTGTTCTGAAGTCTTCCTACGGCTCCCGATCCATGACTCCAGTGAGAGCTGGAGGCAGCAAGAGTCCAGGATCAACACGACGCAGCAAATCACCTGGAACAGGTGTCTCACTCACACACACACACACACACACACCTAGGGTTCTATCTACCCACCAACAGTCTATTTTCACACTAGTGCTGGGCGGTATAGCATTTCATTCAGTATACTGCGGGGTGAACTGCGTTTCTCTCATGCCGCCATACCGATAGAGGGCGCTGCGGAGTGCCGTGCGGAACAGAACCATCAAAGAAGAGAGTCAAACGCTGCAAGGAAATCTGAGGAGCTCCTGCTGCTGTTTCTACTGTATGAGTGTTTTTATCTCAGTAAAATACAGCAGTAATTACAGCGCTTTTAAATATATTTAATACTGTAGCTTGAAGGATGATTTAAATGTATTTGTTAACTGGAGAAAGAAGGGAATTGTGGCTGAGTTTAATACTGTAATGCCTCTAATGGCTTCAGGAATAACATGCAGTCAATTTATATTAAACTTGTATCTAACTTGTGCAATAGAACTTTCAAGAAATATTTCTTTGAATACTCAAACATTGAGTTCTTTAGGTTTGTTTATAATGTTTATGGAACTATTTATTAAATATTTAAGTTTGTAAAGGGAGCCGTGTTAAATTTGTTAGGGTATCTATTTTTAAATGTCGATTGTTTACTTCTTTACCTATTTTTCTGATAATAGTTTGATTTCTTCAGTTATTGTGTATTTTTTTAGGACAAAGTAAATCCTAACAGTACAGTAACTCACAAACCTATATTAAAGGCCAGTCATGCAAAAAAAAAAAAAAAAGAAAAAAAATACTGCGATATACCGTAAAACCGTCAGAATCTTAAGAATTATTGTGATATATTTCACCCTTTTTTCCACCTGTTTTGTTTAAATAGCAGCAGTGCTTGTGAATATATCCACACTGATAGGCGTAGTGGTCTGGAAATTAGGTTCAGGTGTTCAGGTAAATTTCTAGCGTATTGCTATCTTGGCCGCAGAAAACACAGGTGCACCACTGACTGAACACAACCTAGACAACCTAGTCAACAGTCAGACGTTCATTGCTATCTTGGCAGTGAATTGTCGTCACAGGCAGCCAGGTAGCTGCGCCATTAAAATAGTGATCTGCCAAAGTCAGAGCACACCTGGTCCTTAAAGGAAATAGCAAGTGAAATACTGATTGATTTATTTCAGAGGAAAATAAGTACATGCATTTTGTGCCTGTTTCAAACTGCGAAAGTTGTACTTTTCCCACAGTTTTGATAGCAAAGACACACCGACACGCCCTTAATTAAGCTGCTTGGTGCACGTTAATGTTAAGCCTATGTAGATCGCTAAAATAGAGGCCAAGGTGCATTCCAATTACTATTACTAAATACTAATACTAAATACTAAAACTAGTTTTTAAGAATGTCAATTTAAGAGTGTGTAGTATATATATAAATGCCAAAGTTTAGTCAAAGTATGCTCAAATACACATTGCTGACACTGATGTGCAAATGCACACACATACCATGTCTAATGTCACGAATGGGCTCTAGAGGTATAAAGCCCCCAACATTACTGACTGGTGGGTTTTTGGTTATTTTATTTCTATTTCTATTTTTATCCCATTTTCTCCCTAATTTACACAGCCAGTTACACAACCTACTCATTAGGACTCCCCCATCACTAGTGATGCCACAACTCCAGGAGGGTAAAGATTAACACATGCTTCCTCTGATACATGTGAAGTCAGACTCCGCCTCTTCTCGAACTGCTGCTGATGCGGCATTACTGAATAGCATCACAGCGCTAACGCTCGGAGGAAAGCGCAGCGACTCGGTTCTGATACATCAGCTCACAGATGCAGCCTTGTGCTGATCCACATCACCCTAGGAGTGATTAGGGGAAAGAGCGCCATCTACTGTACCCACCCAGAGAGAGCAAGGACAATTTTGCTCTCTCAGGGCTCTGGTAGCTGATGGCAAGCTGCATGACTGGGATTCGAACCAGCGATCTCCCAATCATAGTGGCAGTGCTTTAGCCCTCTGGACCACTCAGAGCCCTGTAATCTAATATTCTGACCTCAATCAAATCTTCACAGAAATGCTTTGAAATATTATAGAAAGTGTTTTCTGGACAGTAGAGACAGTTACTCCAACAAAAGCATGATAAACTCTTTTCAAAACCCATAAATTGTAGCATCAAGCACAGGCTGATAAGATGCCAAACTCTGTCATGCTGTGAATCTCACACTGTTAAAGCATCGCCCTGTGCTCTCTCTCTCTCTACACACATTACTGAAGTTAATTTTCACAAATCCAGTAAATCTCACCAGCCTCCTGTGTGACACTTCAGTAATTTGTAAGTGGAAATGATGTGTCGTTTGCATAAAATATGGATGATTTCTTTGAAAAAACATGGAAGAAATTCGGGGTTTCACAAAGTCCCCATGTCAGCAGGGCTTGGGGGTTTTGGCAGCTAATTGCAGGCCTGTTTGATGAATAAATACAGCGTGGCTTGGGCTTAGCAAGATGAGTCATGCTGTTTTTCCAGTCTTTTTTAAACTTTTCCTTCATTTTTGTATCTCTCTCTTTATTTCTCCACAGTTAGAAGAAACCCTGGTCATTTCTCCACCAGCAGCCAGTCTCCTGTCAAATCTCCAGGTAGGCTTTTCTTTATTTGCTCTCATTGCCGTTTTACTCCAGTTGGGTTTTGGGTTAAGCCTAGAATGCAAACGCTGGGTTATTTTCACCCACACATTTTTGTTTTTTTTTCACGTGATTTTCTTTGTGTTGCTGCTGTCTGAGTTGTATGGGACTTTGTGGAGCTTCTGGGTGTTGATTGATGTCATTAATGTTATGGTTGATTCCCTCTTCCCATCTGTTTTTTTTCAAGAGGAATGCCTTCAGCTGATTTTCATCCGAAATTAGTAATGGAGAGTAACTAATGTAATTTTATGGGTGTAATTTACCTGATGTATGTTAGTATTCGTGGGTTTAAATCAGCCACTCATATGTCTCAGGAATGGGTGGACCAAAGACCAAGTTCCCAGCAACATTTTTTTTTTGTTGTTAAGGATTACTTGATTTTCCCCAAAAAATCTGCTTTTTTATGGGGAATCCATGATACCTTTTTATTTTATGTGATGATGTATGTTGTAAAATTAAAGAAGGATTCCAAAAGTTGTCATATAGCGTATACCCAATGTATATACCCATACTGATGGTGTTGAAAGTAGGCTCTAAGTACACTGTTGGCGCCTCTAGCTTGGATTCAAGATGAGATATGATTGGTTGTAGAGGCAAACAGGTTCCATATGGCATTATTCAGCACATTAACCCAGAGTGTAGATTCTGCGCTACACTCGTAGGTTGTTGAATCTGCTGTTCCATCTGCTCCTATAAATTCTCGATTGGTCATGTATCTGAATACTGCTCAGAACAAGGAAGCAGACCTATTAAATAGCAACAGTGCTTCTGAATATATCTACACTGATCCGGAAATGAGGTGTGTTTAGTTACATTTCTGGCGTATTGCTATCTTGGCAACGGAAAACACAGGTGCTCCACTGACTGAATGCACAAAGGAACAGCAGCAGTGCACAAACCCAAGTTTTACATCAACACCTTCACAGCGTGAACAAGCAGGTCAGTGTCCTCTGCTGAAAATCATAGAAGCGCTGCGCCATTAAAATAGCAATCCGCCAAAGTCAGAGTACACCTGGCTCCTATGCCCAAAACACGCATTTTGCACATTTCAAGCCGCACAATGTGTGCTTTTCCCGTAGATATGAAAGCAAAGATACACTGACACACCCTAAATCAAGCTGCATGCTCGCCTATAGATTGCTAAACTAGGGCCCTTAGTCTTGGTTTCACTACTAGGGGTAGATGACTTTTGTCTGTGATGACTCCCCAGATCATCACACCAACAGTTTACAGGAGCAGTGTTGTCTCCACAGCAAACACAGGGTTAAAGTGCTCACCAGGAGGCCTCCGAAATTGAACCAGCCTCTGTCAAAACCCAAACAGAATCTGGATTTGTTGCTAAAGACAATATGATTTCTGTCAGTCGTAGTCCAGGTTTCTTATTCACAATACAATTGAAAAACAAAGGTAAAGCTGTCTGACTGGCTGTCAGTGACAGGACACACAATGGTCGCCTAGACACCAAATTTTCTTCTGCTAAGCACCTGATTAAAGATCTGCACAGAGAAATAACTGCATGCAGGGTTTTGTAGCTGTTCCATGATGTTTCTACAGCATCCCACTCTTATTGAGTCACTATGAAGAAATACAAAAGGAATCATGTAGTAATTTAAAAGTGCTAAACAAACCAAAATACTTATCTGGGGAGCTGTTTGTTAACTTGCAGTTTCTGAGGCTGGTAACTCTGATGAACTTATCCTGTACAACAGAGCTAAGTATTGTTCTTCCTTTTCTAGGGCGGTACTGATGAGTGCCAGTTTCACCATCACGTTTTTGATGGTCTTGGTGAATGTACTTGAGGATTGTTTCAAAGTACTTGAAGTCATTTTTCATTTCTTAAAGTCATTTTAAAGTCTTTACTTAGTTGAGTAGTTCTTGCTTCTCATAATCTGGATTAGAACATTACTCAAATAGAGCTATTCACTGTATACCTGTAACTCTACCTCTTCACTACTTTACTTTAACTGATGCTCTCAAACACTTTAAGAGAAATTAGCAAGAAATTCAAGTAATTAACTCTTGATGAGTTTAGCACAGCTGTTAACTGAAAGCCTGAATTCCAGGTGACTCTACCTCATAAAGCTTTGTTTATAATTGAGATAATTTTAGTATTAATCTACAATGAGAAACATTTAAAAATAATAAAAAAATAAAATAATCAGAATTTCAGTCGTTCAGTCGTTTTTGATTATATTGTTTTGTCCATTTTATGCATTTATGAAATGCCGTCAAAATCTACAAACCAATAACATCCAACAAATCTATCAGAACAATCTGTTTCATGAATGAATATATTAGACGTTAAACTATTTGGCTTGTCCCAACTTAGGAATACTATTGTTTTTTTTTTTTCAATTCAAAAAAGAAAAAAAAAATCCTAGGCACTGCTACTTTAATTTGGCTCCTTAAATGAGTGTACTTGGTGCTGAGTGGTCCAGCGGTCTGAAGTGCTGCCACTATGATTAAGAGATCGCTGGTTCGAATCCCGGTCATGCAGCTTGCCATCAGCTGCTGGAGCCCTGAGCGAGCACAATTGGCCTTGCTCTCTCTGGCCAATTGTGTACAGTAGATGGTGCTCTTTCTTTCCCCTCATCACTGCTAGGGTGATGTCTATCAGCACAAGGCTGCGTCTGTGAGCTTATGTATCAGAACCGAGTCGTTGCGCTTTTTTCTCTCGGAAGTTTAAAAAGAGTCTGATTTCACATGTATTGGAGGAGGCTTGGGCTAGTCTTCACCATCCTTGTGTTGTGGCATCAGCTAAATTGGGAGAAAATAGGAATAGTGTACTGACATTTAGCAAAAGAGAGACTCAGACTAAACCAATTTCAGAGCGTCTCGTAAAGATTTTCCCTGTTCGCTCGTGACTTGACCTTGCGACAAGTGCTCAGCCGGCTTTAAAGTGAGCAGTACGTGACCTCTGACCTCGGAGTGTGGCATTCAATCAGGATAAGAGCGAGTGAGAGCAGAGCTATTTAAAAACGTCTGCCTGGCCTCCGCCCAAACTCCGGCACGCATGCTTTCTAATCTGAGACGTGCCAATCGGATGTGTACTCTATATACAGCACAGCGTCTTCATCAGTACAGCAGCTCAGTGGCTAATGCAGCTTTAACACACAGTGTTCAGACCCCGTCGACCCGGGGGCGGAGCTGCACAGGCTGGAGAGAGTCAAGCGCCTGATTTAGAGACTACAGTCAAAACAAGCAGTGTGAAGAACTTCAGAGCTGATCTACTCAGGGTTAAACTCCTGCTGCGTCTGATTACGCGGATTACCCACAGGAGTCTTTCTGAGACATCCGTCTGTTTGAGTGACAGCTGAACACTTATCCTGCGTGTGGAGGACGTGATTTATTAGACTGTGTATTAAAGACAGGACAGTTAAATTCCACTGTTTATGATCAGATCCACAGTTTACAATCAGCAGTTATATCAAAAAAGGTGAGTCTCAATTCATAACTGATTTACACTAGTGCCAAAATGTGCTTTTTAAAACAAACTTTTTTTTATATGTATTAGTATTCATTCAATACAAGACAATTGTACAAAAAATTGAGTTTGGTTTATAATATTTTGACATCGGTACCAGGTTAAAATAAGACTATCTTTATAAAGGGTTTATAAATGGTTTACACTTTTTTACACGTTTATTAATGGTTACTAATTAGGTTGTAAATGCTTTAAAAATCATTAATAATCAGTTATAACACACACGTAGAAAGGGCAACAATGTAGATGGCTGTGGATTCACTATTTGGCAAACAACAGGTCATTGCTGCCCTCTCTACGTATGTGTTATAAATGATTATTAATTAGTTTTAAGGCATTTACAACCTAATTAGTAACCATTAATAAACTAATTATAAAGCATTTATAAACCCTTTATGAAGGTAGTCTTATTTTAAAGTGGTGCGTTGACATCTTGTGTTCCATATTTTATAGTTTACAAAATACTTGTATTCGGAAAAAAAAACGTCTGTTCATTTTTTAAGGATTCTCGTAAAAAAAAAAAATTGCCTGTCCCCCGTCAGAATGTTTTTACTGTGAATACCTAAACATATAATTAAATAATACTCCAGTAAAATATAGAAAACATAAATAATTACTCTAGTAGAGTAAGGTTACAAAGTAAATATATTGTATTTTACATTACTTAATTCCTCTGCTAAACACACACTGAGCTATGCTACAATTGCTTTTAAACACGGAAGAATTGTATATATGTTAAATATTATAATAGCTTATACTCATTTCTTATCAATTATAACATGTCTTTATACGCTTCAGTTAAAGTGACAGACTTATCATATATTTATATATATATATTTTTTTTCTTTTTTTTTCTTTTAGCACAATGTTTATGACGTCTTATAAATGCATTATAATGTGTCATGCATGTGTTCATAGAACACAAAATAGAAGTCATTAGTCATTAGTACTCAACTCATTGTTTTTTAATCAGTCACTGAATCTCTCTCGCTCTCTCTCTCTCTCTCTCTCTCTCTCACTTTCTCTCTCTCTCTCTCGCTCTCTCTCTCTCTCTCTCTCTCTCTCTCACTTTCTCTCTCTCTCTCTCTCTCTCTCTCTAGTAAATGGAGTTCCCAGCTCTTGTCCGATCTCCGCCCCCAAATCCACCAAGTCCTCCAGCTCCTCCCCCACCAGTCCCCGCAGCATGCACAACTTCAAGGTAAGAGCCCGTTGGCATGGCAACAGGCCTGCCTCTGGTACCCGCAGTTTTTGGGCAGTGTGTCGAGTCTCTCGCTGTAGAATCACGTCTCAGTTCCAGAAAACAAAGGTTATAAACTGAGAGACGAGAGACAGGAGAGGCTGTGATAGCGGAGTCCAGTCACTTCTATAAGAAGATGTTTCAACAGGAAGTGTAGAGGAGAAAAGAGCTGTTAGATAGAGTCAGTTAAACATGATTTCATCAATCGAACCCGAAGCTTAAAATAGAGGGTTTAGGAAATAGGGACAAATGCTATTTTTTCCCCTTTTTTCTTCTTTAATGGATCATTGTAACACTCACTACATGTATATAGAATAACAGTTATAGGCCTAAAATAGTAGCTTGTTATCACATCTCTCAGAGTGCTGTCTAAATCCACAGACCCTGTTAAATAGAGTAAAGTAAAGGACTGATTGTGGTCATCTGTCTGTCTATCTGTCTGTCTGTCTGTCTGTCTGTCTAGTCGTTTCTCTGTCTGACTTTGTCTTTTTCTCAGTCTTTCTCTGTCTGTTTCTGTATGTCTCTCTGTCTGACTCTCTGTCTGTCTGTTTCTCTGTCTGTCTCTTTCTGTCTCTGTGTGTCTGTATTTCTGTCTGTCTCTGCATGTTTCTGTCTGTCTTTTCGTCTTTCTGTCTGTCTCCTTGTCTCAATGTCTGTCTCTTCCTGTCTGTCTCTTCGCCTGTGTCTCTCTCTGTCTGTCTCTGTCCTCTGTCTGTCTGTATCTTTCCTCCTTTTCTATTTCTCTGTCTGCCTGTCTCTCTGTTTGTCTCTGTATGTCTGTTTCTCTGTCTGTCTTTCTCTGTCTCTTTGTCTCTTGGTCTGTCTCTTCATCTCTTTGTCTGTCTCTGCCCGTCTGTCCCTCTCTGCCTGTCTGTCTCTGTCTGTCTATCTCTGCCTGTCTGTATTTGTCTATCTGTCTTTCTCTGTCTGTTTCTCTGTCTGTCTCTGTCTGTTTCACTGTCTGTCTCACTCTCTGTCTGTTTCTCTGTCTGTTTTGTTGTCTGTTTTACTGTCTGTCTGTTTCTCTGTCTGTCGGTCTCTTTCTGTCTCTGTCTCTTCATCTCTGTCTGTATCTGTCTATCTCTGTCTGTCTGTTTCTCTGTCTGACTCTCTGTTTCTGTCTGTTTCGCTGTCTCTGTCTGTCTGTTTTGTTGTCTGTCTGTCTGTCTCTTTCTGTCTCTGTCTCTCTGTCTCTTCATCTCTCTGTCTGTATCTGTCTATCTCTGTCTGTCTGTCTCTATCTGCTTCTCAGTCTTTCTATCTGTTTCTATCTGTCTCTCTGTCTCACTCTCTGCCTGTCTGTCTCTGTCTGTTTCGCTGTCTGTTTCACTGTCTGTCTGTTTCTCTGTCTGTCTGTCTGTCTCTTTCTGTCTCTGTCTCTCTGTCTCTTCATCTCTCTGTCTGTAGCTGTCTATCTCTGTCTATCTATTTATGTCTGTCTGTCTCTGTCTGCTTCTTAGTCTTTCTATATGTTTCTCTGTCTGTCTCTCTGTCTGTCTCATTGACTGTAAAGACTGTAATCACTATTCTAATATAATCTGTTTAATTGACTTTTCTATTTGAGATCTTATCTAAAGTAGTAGATGAAGAACAGAATTGCTTCATGTTTAATTGTATATTATATTTACTGAATTATATCTACTCTTTTTATTATTAAAGAAGAAACTTTTCTTGAGAAAGTTTTAGGGTATTTGGTGAGATTGCGTAATGGAGTCAGCAGTGCAGAGAGCGCAGTGACCCTGTGAGACGTTATATAAAACACACCCAGACCTTCCTAAAGTCTCTGGACTGAACAATCCGATAAATTATTCCTGATATTCCAGCATTAGTGCTGCTGTAACAGTGAGGATGTGGTGTAATAAGTGGGCAGGTGGGACGCTCTCTGTCATCCTGGTTCTTTGCACCTTGTTTTAGAGCTTTTAAGGTGGAACTTGGTGGGATCTTTGTGCTTCTATAAATATCTTCCACTTGCTTTTAGTTTAGTTGCAACAAGCGGATGGGACGCCCCCTCCATCTCTCTGTGCAGGTATTATAAATCTGCTGTATTAAACTGTATGTGTGTGTGGCTATAGACACATATAGACGCCAGGCTGGGCTGTTGTTCAACCCGCTAACCAGCATTAGCACTGCTCTGCAATTAAACTGTACTTACTTAACAAAAATTAATCTTTAGTGATGAATCGGATATGAAATATGAGTATAAATTAGTATAAATCAATAAAAGAGAGTATTTGAACTCAATGCTGATGCTGCTGCTGTTTGTTCCCATTCAGTTGCTTAGCTTTAGCCCTCTCACTGCTCACATTAAATTAAAATAATCATTAAACATTAGAGATGCACTCTGATATCTGTACTTCTGTAACTTCCCTTTTGGAGATTTGGATTTTTTTGGAGAAAGAACATGTTCGGCCATATCTTATACCCTGAACAAGACGTGTTGGGATGCTCATTGCTATCTTACACTCTTCCAACAGTCTATTTTCCTTGATTCCACCTGCGTCATTTAAATAGCAACAGTTCTTGTTAATATATATTTATACTGATAGGTGTGGTGGTCTGAAAAGTGAAGTGTGTTCAGGTAAATTTTTGGTGTATTGCTATCTTTGCAACAGAAAACACAGGTGCTCCACTGACTGAATAAAACCTAGACAGGCGTCAACAGTCAGACATTCATTGCTATCTTGTCAACACAGGCGCCCCAACAAGCATACATTCTAGCTTGTTACGCACAAATGGATGTGCAGCAGCTGCACCATTAAAATAGCAATCCACTAAAGTCAGAGTGCACGTGGTTCTTTAAGGGAATGGCAAATGACATATGCCATAAACAGATGCATGAAAAACTAAGAGAATTAGTACTTTTCCCGACGTTACGATAGCAAAGACACACTGACACACCCTAAATCAAGCTGCGCAGTGCACAGTTGATGGCTCGTCTATAGATCACTAAAATAGGGCACATTGTGTTTTATATTAAAAAAAAAAAAAAAAAAAAAACGTTTTTTTTGGATGTACAACCGAAAAATGACTTGATATGGAATCAATTTATTCAAATCAATACTTAAAAAAATACAAATGTTTCTTTAAAAGTGACAAAGAATGCGTGTATGGAGCTTTTAAGTTGTTGTCTGATGTGCATATAGTAAGTATTTGAGTTTATTAGGGGTGGAAAATGCTCTGATGAAGTTTTACATACCTATTTACAACCCTGTTATAAATAAGTTTTACGTAGCTTTACGAGATCTCCCATTTTTTGCATATATTCATCCATTTTTTTAAAGAAGCATTACAAAACCTCCCATATTTTAATATTTCATCAAGTTTTAACATATCTGCCATATTGATACAACTTCAAGCACTGTGAAAATGCTGCTCTAAAATGGCTCTAAATAGCAGCAGAAAGGGTTTTACAGTTACAAGGCAACATTAAAAGCTTTATAGCTCGGTTTATATCAGTCTTAGTATGTTTTATATTTTAGTATAACACTTAAATATAATAATATTCATGAATTTCAGTTTTAAACTTCAATACAGTAAAACAATTGAAGGCATCAACACCCCAGCCTCTTATCACAGTCCTGTTTCATATATAAGTTGCTGTCCTACAAAAAAAAACTCCATTTTTGTCAATTTTAAGTTTACTACAAAATTTGAACAGACAAACTGTCCCTTGCACTGTGACAAAATTTTATGATGAACGGACCAATAGAAACTCTTCAAAATGACCTTAAATAAACTTTTTTTACATTGACTTCCATTGAAAGTTTACAAGGTGTTTTCTCTCTGTGCCAAAATTTTATGATGAACGGACCAATAGAAACTCTTCAAAATGACCTGAAATAAACTCTTTTTACTTTGACTTCCATTGAAAGTTTATAAGGTTTTTTCTCTCTCTTGTAAAGTTGCTGTTTTGGAGATAAGTGCTTTTCATTGGAAAGTGACGATATGAATTAATTCAATTGGTTTATTTTTAATTGTAATAAACCCAAGCTATGGTTGTACAGAATCAGTGCGTCTCTAATGTGTCATGCTGCAGCTGCAGGAAGGGGAGGTGATTTTCCTGCTGTAACAGAGAGGATTTCTTCACTGGTGGAAACTCCTCAGTGGTTTCAGGTTTACAGTAGTCTGGTTTTCCAGCAGCTTTGCTCATCATCCATCACGAACTTCATCATCATCATCATCACTGTAGATCAGATCAGACTGAAGTTCAGATTCTAACAGAGTTTCTCCTCCAGATTCCTCCTCATCACTCCTCCGCCTCCAACATCAACGGATCCTCAGAACCTCAACCTCAACCTCATCAGCCTCTTCACCTCAATAACAGCAGCCCTGAAGGTACATCTCTCTCTCTCTTTATCAAATGAACATTGTTGTTTTATTCTATAAACCACAGACAACATTTCTCCCAAATTCCAAATAAAAATATTATCATTTAGAGCATTTATTTGCAGAAAATTAGAAATGGCTGAAATAACAAAAAAAGATGCAGAGCTTTCAGACCTCAAATAATGCAAAAAAAAAAAAAAAAAAAAAAAAAAAAAAACAAGTTCATATTTATAAAGAAGTTTTAAGAGTTCAGAAATCAATATTTGGTGGAATAACCCTGGTGGTTTTTAATCACCGTTTTCATGCATCTTGGCATCATGTTCTCCTCCACCAGTCTTACACACTGCTTTTGGATAACTTTATACTGCTTTACTGCTGGTGCAAACATTTAAGCAGTTTAGTTTGAGTTGGTTTGATGGTTTGTGATCATCCACCTTCCCCTTGATTATATTCCAGAGGTTTATATATGCATACAGTGGTGTAAATATAATTTTTATTTCACATTTTTGTCACACTTACAATTTTCAAAATATCAAACAAACTTTAATATCAAACAAATACAATCTAGTAAATATAAAACACTTTTTAAATGATGATTGTATTTATTATGGGGAAAATTTGTTTGCCCCCCCTATAAATGAACTGCGATTAATCACACTTTTTGTAAAGCTGAGTACAATTTCAGTACTAACCACAACCAGGCCTGATTACTGCCAGACCACAGTTAAATAGAACCTGTCTGACAACATGAAACAGATAAAAGATCTCAAAAAGCAGCACATTATTATTATACCCCCATCTGAAGAAACTCAAAAACAGATGAGAAAACAAAGTCATTGATCATCTATCAGTCTGTAAAAGGTTATAAAGTAATTTCTAAAGCTTTGAGACTCCAGAGAACCACAGTGATTCACTATTATTCACTAATGGAGAAATCATGGAACACTGGTGATCCTTCCCAGGAGTGACCGGCCAACCAAAATTACTCCAAAAGGGCCTGAACAACTCATCCAGGAGGTCACATAGTTTTTTTTTCCTTTAATAAACGAAATTATCATTTTAACCCTTGTGTGGTGTTCATATTTTTGTAACTCGTTTACTTTGTTACTTGTATTTAATTAAGCAAAATTAAGCAATTTTATATTAAAATGCTTTACGCATGCTTGCTTCACCTAAATTGCAAGCAATATAAACAGCTTACATGGTTAATATTTGCACTTTACCTTTCTTATGTTACATTTCTTTTAAAAAGTGCTACTCTTTTTTTTATTAGTTTTTTTAATAAAATGTAAAAGAAAATGAATTAAACTCAAGATATGAGTAGAAAATTTGTTTAGCTTCAAATTTACAAATGAAGCAATGTTTATTAGCCCTTGGCCAAACATACTGTATGTAATATAAATGTGTATAAATGTGTGTGTGGGGGGGGGGGGGGTGTACAGTGTGTGTTTATGGAAAATGTGTTTTGATATATGTTTTTCACAAAAAAAGAGCCAATGCCAATGAGTTTGAGTTAGAAAAAAAAAGTTTTTAGTATCATTTGATGAAAAATGAAAACGGGTACCACAGACCCGAACACCACACAAGGGTTAAAAAGTTATTTTTATATCAGAAGATAAAGGAGCACAGGGTCTCTAACATCCAGCAGCTTCACAATGTTATAAGCTGTCTCTCTCACTCTCTCACACACACTTCTCTTTCTCTCTTCCTGTCATTCTCTCTCTTTTGGTCTGTCCACCTACACTCGTCACACCTATTCCTATCCCGTAATTCCCTGAGTGTGTGTGCAGGAGCGCTGCAGGCCCTGGCTGCTGAAAGTGCTGACACACACACACACACACACACCACACACACACACACACACACACACAGTCTTACTGAAACACACACAAGTAAAACAGCACTGACCAACACTCTTAATCTTACACACTAATAAACACTGACCACTTACACACACACTTCTATCTCTGTCACACACACACACACACACACACACATAAACAGGCCTGACTCGTGACTCAGTGAAGCGTGTCTGATGGTTGACCTCTCCGCTCGGCTGGTGTGGAGTTCTGATGACTCTGTGCTGCTCTGATTGGTTTGATTTATTAAGACGTGCTGAAGCTGAGCTTTTAAACTGCTGTTTATACAGTAAAAACTCTCAGAGTGCTGACAAAAAAATATATAAACACATTTATATACCTATAAATCCTGCACGTGCTGCATAGATAGATAGACAGACCAACAGATAGACAGACAGACAGAAAGAGAAGAAGACAGATAAATACAAGAGCTTACTAAATACTGTGATATTGTTTATGGTCAAGATACTCAGTTCTTATATCTCAGTATAAAATAAAGATGCTGTTAATTACAGTATTAAGTTTGTAAAATTGGATTTCATTTATCAAGAATAAGTACAGCTCTGGAAAAAATTAAGAGAGCACTTCAGTTTCTGAATCAGTTTCTCTGATTTTGCTATTTATAGGTTTATGTTTAAGTAAAATGAACATTGTTGTTTTATTCTATAAACTACAGAAAACGTTTCTCCCAAATTCCAAATAAAAATATTGTCATTTAGAGCATTTATGTGCAGAAAATGAGAAATGGCTGAAATAACAAAAAAGATGCAGAGCTTTCAGACCTCAATTAATGCAAAGAAAACAAGTTCATATTCATAAAGTTTTAAGAGTTTAGAAAACAATATTTGGTGGAATAATCCTGGTTTTTAATCACAGTTTTCATGCATCTTGGCATCATGTTCTCCTCCACCAGTCTTACACACTGCTTTTGGATAACTTTATGTCTTTACTCCTGGTGCCAAAATGTAAGCAGTTCAGCTTGGTTTGGTTTGATGGCTTGTGATCATCCATCTTCCTCTTGATTATATTCCAGAAGTTTTAAATTTGGTAAAATCAAAGAAACTCATTATTTTAAGTGGTCTCTTATTTTTTCCAGAGTGCTATATTTTCAGAATCAATATTGTCTTTTAATAACTCATAGTGGAGTCTCTCTTTCCCAGACACGAAGCTTACACGGGTTGCCAGATTGACGACTAGTCTTATTCTATAGCTGATCAGTAAATATATATAGTTCATTGTCCGAAATTCCCACCTCTACTACACTAGTGTTGGTGGCGCATTACCCACCTATGCAATAGCCAGCTTGCGTGTTTCCATGGCTGCAGCACACTATTTGTCTGCTGTTGTTTTCTATACCTGGCAGCCTGGGGTGTGGAAATGGGAGTGGGGGAATGAATGGCGGTGGGCAGATTTGGAGGCTGAAACCCACACTGATTACTGTGCCGTACCACACAGTTCTAATAAGAAAATACTGGCAGAAGCTGTCAATGCTTTAACATCAACATTCAACATGTTTCCTTAATATCTATTTAATGATACACCTTGATCATGTTATGACTTTCTACAGAAAATATAGTACTTTATATTCCTTTTATAATAATACAATGGGAAATAATCTAACAGGTCTAATGCGTGTTAATTGTCTTCTCTAGTTAATGGCAATAAAAACCTGACCTCCTCCTCCATTCTGGAAAAGTACAAAGTGGGAAAGATTATCGGAGATGGAAACTTTGCTGTGGTAAAGGACTGTGTTGAAAGGTAAATTCATATTAAAATTTTATTAACACTGTAATTACAACTGTTTATTATGTTTATTACATCGCTTTTACTCTATTTTTATAGATTTTAATCTCTTTGCTTAGTCAGTAGCAGATTATAAAAATTCAAGAAAAATCCAATTTTTTTTTTTCATATTTTCCATTCCAGTTTTCCATTTTTTTCCAGTTTGTGTTAAACTTGCTAATATAGTCTTATGCAAAATCTGTATATATTTATTTGTGTATTGAGAAAAAAAAATTCAAATTAAGTAAAATTGTATGGTAGTATTAGAGTGTACTCTATGGTAGAGTATGTAATATTATTAAATGAATTTGCTAATATTTATATGTTTTTTACGCTGGTTAGATGTTGTGAAGTGTTTCTCTATGTCATAGTTTTCTTTTCTGTCTCTAAAAAAATATTTAAAAAGGAATTTAAAGCTGGCATTAACAGAATCCAACAGTATATCATTATATTTTTAATGGAAAAAAAGTGCAGTGTGATTAACGAATAAATTATAATTAAATAACTATACAAAAAAAACAGTGATTTACATTAATATATATCATATTTACTGAGATTACCTGTGTGACCTGCCGTATGATTGTGTTTATTCTTCCTCCAGGTCGACAGGAAAGGAGTTTGCGCTGAAGATCATCGATAAGAATAAATGCCGTGGAAAAGTGAGTCAGATCCTGCAGGGTTTCTGGTGGGAGGGTAGAAACACTGATCTGGTTACAGTGAATCCCAACCGTAACACTGCAGAGGAACTCTGTGCTCTTGCTCTATAATGTGTTTTGTATAGAATTAGAACTACTTCTATACTACAGTTATTCAGGCTTATGTCAGACTTATGTACAGGAAAGTCAAAAAGAATTGCTTTAAAAATTATATTAAATATATACAGTAATATACAGTAAAAATAATAATTTCCTAAAAGGTTTGTGAGATTAAGTGTTTTCCACTGGTTGCTATGTTATTGCTATGTGGTTGCTAGGTGGTTGCATTGCTGTTTCATCCATATGATTTTTCAAGGTGGTTTCTGTGGAATTGCTAATGATTGCTATGGTATTGTATAGTGGCTGCTATGTGGTTATTAAGGTGTTGCTCATAGAGTATTGCTAGGTTGTTGGTTTGCTGTTGCACAATGGGCACTGTGGCATTCCAGATTTATACTATGCTGTTTTTAAGGTGGTTGCTGTGGTGTTGCTTATGGTTGCTATGGTATTGCTAAGAACCTGCTAGGTGGTTGCTATATTGCTGCTCATATAGTATTGCTAGGTGGGTACTGTGGCATCTCAGGTTGTTACTATGCTCTTCCACTGTGGTTGCTGTTGAGTTGCTTAGTGGTTACTATGGTGATGCTCATATGGTATTGCTAGGTGGTTGCTTTTCTGTTGCACAGAGGGTACTGCTTTGCTGTTACACGGTGGGTACGAGGCATCCCAGTTGTTACTATGCTCTTTCACTGTGGTTGCTGTTGGGTTGCTAAGTGGTTGCTATGGTATTGCTAAGCATCAACTAGGTGGTTACTATGGTGTTGCTAAGTGGTTGCTATGGTGTTGCTCATATGGTATTGCTGGGTGGTTGCTTTGCTGTTATACAATGGGTACTATGACATCCCAGGCTGTTCCTATGCTTTTTCTAGGTCGTTGCTGTTAAGTTGCTAAATGGCTGCTAGGTGGTTACCATGGTGTTGCTAAGTGGTTGCTATGGTGTTGCTCATAGAGTATTTCTAGGTTGTTGGTTTGCTGTTGCATGGTGGGTACTGTGGCATCCCAGATTTTTACAATGCTCCTTTTAGGGTGGTTTCTGCGGAGTTGCTTAGTGGCTGCTAAGTGGTTGCTGTGGTGTTGCTCATATATTATTGCTAGGTAATCGCTTTGCTTTTGCACGGTGGGTACTGTGGCATCCCAGATTGTTGCTGTGCTCTTTCAAGGGGGTTGCTGTGGAGTTCCTAAGTGGCTGCTAAGTGGTTGCTATGGTGTGGCTCATATGGTATTGCTGGGGCTTGCTTTGCTGTTGCACAATGGGTACTGTGGCATTCCAGATTTTTACTATGCTCTTTTTAAGGTGGTTGCCGTGGAGTTGTTGATGGTCACTATGGTATTGCTAAGAACCCGCTAGGTGGTTGCTATGGTGTTGCTAAGTGGCTGCTAGGTGGTTACAATGGTGTTGCTCATATGGTATTGCTAGGTGGTCGCCTTGCTGTTACACGGTGGGTACTTCGATATACCATGTTGTTACTTTGCTCTTTCTAGGTGGTTGCTGTGGGGTTGCTTACGGTTGCTATGGTATTGCCAATAGTCTGCTTGGTGCTTTGTGGATGCTATGGCCTTTTAGGTTCTTGCTATACTCTTTCTTGGTGGCTGCTGTGGAGTTGCTGATGGCTGATATGGTGTTGCTAAGTGGTTGCAATGGTGTACAGTACAGTTTCTGTTACTTTCCAGGAACTGTACTTTTGATCAAAAACTGTATACTACTGTTTACAGTGTAGTAAACCAAGAGAGACATCCTTTAAAAACATCAGTGTTTGATGCGGATCTGAGTAATAACTTTTGAACACAAGTATGTATGCTTTAAACAGATTATAAATATATATATATATATATATATATATATATATATATATATATATATATATATATTTATAATCTGTTTAAAGCATACATATATATATATATATATATATATCATGCAAATCCTATTCAAACAGTCTAATCTTAACTATGTAGCAAAAAATGAAAATGGCTAACCAGCCTCAGATCAGTGTAAACTCTATAACCTGTATCAGAGGCTGACAGCACAGTTCTGTTCAAACCTGATCACAGACATGTGAATTATTCACATCCCAGTGAGGTACTACTGGCTCCTTTTGATCTTTTGTAATTAAACCGAATAAAATCAGACATAAGATTGTTTTATTCAGCGCCACTCACCCAGCCTGCTGCTTAAAAATCATGCTTTTGCATATTTTAATATAAATTCTGACCTTCAGATGAGAATTTTAATGCAATCAATAGCATTTTATTCTGGAGGTGATTTTATTCCTGGATATTAGAGATTTCTCTCTGCTGATACAGTATTGATCCAGCATCAAGGGCTGCTTCCTTTACAGTGATGGAATTCAGGATGAGTCAAGGCCTTAAATAAATATACAGTACCAATCAAAAGTTTGGACACACCTTCTAGTTTAATTTTTTTTCCTACATTTTAAATGAATAGTAAAGCGATCCAGACTATGAAGGAACAGCTAAAGAATCATGTAGTAACTTAAAAGTGTTAAACAAACCAAAGCAAAATCATTTAGGTACTCTGATAAGTGCCAGTTTCATCATAACTTTTTTGATGGTCTTTTTGACTGCTTTATGATTGCTTCTGTTTGGTTATAAAAACTCTGCCAGTTATAATAGTCCCATTGCTGCTCTGCTTGTAGCTGTGCTGTTTGGTTTGTAAGCGCTGCATCGTTGCTATAGGTTACCTGTATGTGGCGATGTGAGTAATACACGGAGATCTTCGGTTACAGTGCATTACCGGCTGATAATGGCACTCATAGAACGCCTCTCAGCCAATCACATTGCAGGGTCGGAACCAACTGTGATACAATATGGATTAGAGCATTACTCAAATATTCACTGTATACCTGTAACTCTACCTCTTCACTACTTTACTTTAACTGATGCTCTCAAACACTTAATTAAGAGACAAGAAATTATAAAGTAATTAACTCTTGATGAGTTCAGCACAGCTGTTAACTGAAAGCCTGAATTCCAGGTGACTCTCAATCAAAGTTTGAATGACTTTTGGATGTATTATTTAAAATAATGAAAAAACACTGAATTTAAGTCGTGTCCAAACTTTTTTCAAATGGTTTAAGACTAAATACGGTAAAAGTAATAGAATCCAGAATATACCTTTAATTAGCTAGCTGGCTAACAGCTAAATACAACACATTGGTTCCAAATCGTTGTTCAAAGTGACTTTCGTGTTCTAACATACTGTGGCTGTATTAATCTTTTTTGTTTGAATAAAAAAAAATATATAATATTTGTTTGGTGTTGTTTCCATCAGGAACACCTGATCGAGAACGAGGTGGCCGTGCTGAGGCGGGTCAAGCATCCCAACATCATCATGCTGATGGAAGAGGTGGATACGCCCTCTGAGCTCTACCTGGTCATGGAGTTAGTCAAGGTACAGAACTCCGCCTCCAAACGATTCTGCATACTTATATACACACTTTATATAGAGAAAATAAATGGGATACTGTTTCCTTTATTGTTTTTTTTTTTCAAAAATCCAAAGAGTTCATCCTGCTTTTATTGGAGTAACTGTCTCCGCTGCCCAGGGAAGAGTTTATACTATATTTTGGAGACTTGAAGTATCGGTTTTCCGTGTGGTTTTGAATCATGGCTGTGAGGATTTGAGCATTAGTGAGTTAGTAGGGCTGGGTATCACTTCTAATTTATATATTTGATTCTGATTCACAAGATCCCAATTTGATTCATAATTTGATTAAATATACAAGAAACCCTCAACCAACCTAATATACAGCTCTGGAAAAAAATAAGAGATCACTTAAAAATGATGTGTTTTTTTTATTTTACCAAATTAAAAACCTCTGTAATATAATCAAGAGGAAGATGGATGATCACAAGCCATCAAACCACCAAACTGAACTGCTTGAATTTTTGTACCAGGAGTAAAGCAGCATAAAGTTATCCAAAAGCAGTGTGTAAGACTGGTGGAGGAGAACATGATGCCATGATGCATGAAAACTGTGATTAAAAACCAGGTTCATTCCACCAAATATTGATTTCTGAACTCTTTATGAACTTTATGAATATGAACTTGTTTTCTTTGCATTATTTGAGGTCTGAAAGCTCTGCACCTTTTTTGTTATTTCAGCCATTTCTCATTTTCTGCAAATAAATGCTCTAAATGACAATATTTTTATTTGTAATTTAGGAGAAATATTGTCTATAGTTTATAGAATAAAACAACAATGTTCATTTTACTCAAACATAAACCTATAAATAGCAAAATCAGAGAATTTGTATTGTTTAATGTGTCCATAAAACAAAAGCAGTGTATGTAATGTAGATATACACTCGGATGTGATTCTCATACACTTCCACAAAACTTCAGTGTCAGAAATTATCTTAAAAATAAAGATTGGATTGGTCTTCTACTTTGATTACTCTGAATGTAACAATGCCACATTTAAGGTGGAATGGAAAACTGAGGACAAATGGTACTTTGTTTGCTAGCTTAATGCAAATTACTAAAAATGAAACATCGTGTTTAACTACTCTAGCAGGCTTTATTAACATTGAGTAAGATAATAAATCTATTTTTTTAACTGATTTACCTGTAATAATCACTGTTAATTATAATTTGATCACATGTTCTGTCTGCAGGGTGGAGACCTGTTCGATTCCATCACATCTTCTACCAAATATACAGAGCGAGACGCCAGCGCCATGGTGTACAACCTGGCTGGAGCTCTCAAATACCTGCACAGGATGAGCATCGTCCACCGAGACATCAAACCTGAAAACCTACTGGTACACACACACACACACACACACAGACAGATCCTATAAGCCCTATCTTACACCCCTCCAACAGTCTATTTTCTATTTTCTATCTTTCTGCTTGCATCGTTTAAATAGCAACAGTGCTTATGAATATATCTACACCAATGGGCGTGGTGATCTGGAAGTGAGGTGTGTTCAGGTAAATTTCTGTAAAAGTATTGCTATCTTGGCAAAACACAGGTGCTACACTGACTTAATACAACCCAGACTGACGTCAACAGTCTGATGTTCATTGCTATCTTGGCAGTGAATTCTCAATAACTTGAAGACACTCATGCTTGTTTTGCACACGTGGACACAGAGCAGTGCACAAACCCATAGTGCATGCCTGTTAGCAGCTATGCAAACTTTTACATTAGCAATATATTAGCAACGGCGTGAATGATTAGGTCAGTTTTCTCTGCAGAGAAGTGTTGGACATGTCCAGGTAGCTGCATTGTTAAAATAGCAATCCACCAGTCAGAGCACACCTGCCTCTTAAAGGATTGAAACACTGATTGGTTCATTTCATGTTACGCCCAAAACACACCCATGATTAATTAAGAGAATTAGGACATGCCTTTTGCCCATTTTGAGCAGGGCAAGGTGTACTTTTCCCGACATTATGATAGTAAAGACACACTGACGTGCCCTAAATCAAGCTGTGCAGTGTGTGGTTGACGGCTCGCCTACAGATCACTAAAATAAGACTCTATAAATATGCTAATTAGATACTTTTACGTACATAATGTTTCAATACTGTAAAGCATGAAGTAAATACAGCTCTGGAAAAAATAAGAGACCACTTAAAAATTATGAGTTTCTTTGATTTTACCAAATTGAAAACCTCTGGAATATAATCAAGAGGAAGATGGATGATCACAAGCCATCAAACCACCAAACTGAACTGCTTGAATTTTTGCACCAGGAGTAAAGTTGAATTATTATTTCAGCCATTTCTTATTTTCTGCAAATAAATAAATGCTCTAAATGACAATATTTTTATTTGTAATTTGGGAGAAATGTTGTCTGTAGTTTATAGAATAAAACAACAATGTTCATTTTACTCAAACATAAACCTATAAATAGCAAAATCAGAGAAACTGATTCAGAAACTGAAGTGCTCTCTTAGTTTATTCCAGAGCTGTAGATAATGAAGTAATATATGAACATCTTTTATAGTGTTTATTAATGTTGTGTATCACTGACAGGTGTGTGAGTATCCTGACGGCACTAAATCTCTGAAGCTGGGTGATTTCGGATTGGCCACTTTGGTGGAGGGCCCACTCTACACTGTGTGTGGAACCCCAACGTACGTCGCTCCGGAGATCATTGCAGAGTCCGGGTACGGCAGCTTTGAACTAAATTAAATTATTAAAAATGAGCAGGCAGAATTTATTTTTGTTTAATTTCCTATTTCTCAATGATAAATTCCACCCAGATAAGTTCACTTAACTTTAAAACATCTGAAAAAGCTAGATTGAACAAACAGGTTTATTTTTATTAAGGTACTGTATGTTAGTGCCACTCAATTACATTTATTTAGAATAACAATAATAGAGTCTTTAATAAAATCTTTATTTAACTAAATAAATGAATGCATGAGTGGACATTGTATTATTACCCTTTATTATTATTACCATACAACATGGTTACTTGCTCTTACAGCCTGTAACACTGAGACCAAGCAGTTAATCAAAATACAGAATATTTTTCTGACTTTTTCTAACTTGTTACTTCTACTTTTTTAACTTTTTACACAATTATCTGAACTTTCTACCCCTTACATTTTAAAAATAGCCTCATTACTCCTATTTTATTTCAGCTCATTTTCATTACAGCTTTTTATCCTATAATAGACCCCCTATCCAGATAAATCTCTCCATCCAGATAGAGTGAATCTGATTATGATTGGATGAAAAATATAGACATATACCAGGGGTGTCCAAACTCTTTTTTTGTTGGGGGCCAGAAGGAGAAATATATTTGAAGTCACGGGCCACAGACTCTATAATAAAACAAATAATAAAATATACCACTTTAAATAATACTTTTTTCCTGATTATTTCATTTACACACCATTTTACTTGACTTACTATCTTTATCTTTGACAGTGTTGTGTAACTAAGATTTTTCAAATTGATGTTTAATTTCATGATGTCTCTTAATATTAAACTCCTTAATTACGCCAACTTTTAGACCCTTTTGCTGCGCTAGAAATGCACATTCTCTCCGCTTTTAGACTCTTTGGCCCATTTTTCTGCGCTAGAAATGCACACTCTCTCTGCTTTTAGACTCTTTGGCCCGTTTTTCTGCGCTAGAAATGCACATTCTCTCCGCTTTTAGACTCTTTGGCCCGTTTTTCTGCGCTAGAAATGCACATTCTCTCCGCTTTTAGACTCTTTGGCCCGTTTTTCTGCGCTAGAAACGCGCACCCTCTCCGCTTTTAGACTCTTTGGCACGTTTTTCTGCGCTAGAAACGCGCACCCTCTCCGCTTTTAGACTCTTTGGCCCGTTTTTCTGCGCTAGAAACGTGCACTCTCTCCGCTTTTAGACTCTTTGGCCCGTTTTTCTGCGCTAGAAATGCGCACCCTCTCCGCTTTTAGGCTCTTTGGCCCGTTTTTCTGCACTAGAAACGCACACGCACCCTCTCCGCTTTTAGACTCTTTGGCCCGTTTTTCTGCGCTAGAAATGCGCACCCTCTCCGCTTTTAGACTCTTTGCCCCGTTTTCTTACAAGGTTATTCTTTGATCCTTGTAATGAGCTGTATTTTTTTAAATAAAGACGATGAATATTAAAATGCTGACTAACTGTCCTCCATGTGTCCCTGTCCTCTCCGGCACGGTCATTGCTGCAGCTACGGGCTGAAAGTGGACATCTGGGCGGCGGGGGTGATCACCTACATCCTGCTGTGTGGCTTCCCTCCTTTCCGCAGGTACTGTCCTCACTCACCTGCTCTGAGCGCCACCGAGACGCCATTCAGCAGCTTTAGCTCCACATACACTGCATGCTAATTACTGCTTTAAAAACAGCGCACACTGATCAGCCATAACATTAAAACCACTGACAGATAAAGTGAGTAACATTGATTAGCTGATTCAAATGGAGAAGCAGTGATGTACGGCCCAGACAAGCTGAGTTTTCTGAGTTTTATTGCAACTATGTTAGGCTGAGCTAAAGGCTAAAGCTAAAGCAGCCAGACGTGGGTCTTCTGAAGGTGTAGGAAACAGTACTCACCGCTCTCTGGCTTCATCTGTAATTCCTCTAAAGAAATACGTTTTCTACTTTTAATAGTAATAGATTTTTCGGGAAAACACTTGATATAACTTTAGACTTGATAATATAACACAGTGGATCAACACCAGCAGATGACAGACATGTCTCTCCAAACCATCAGTGATTGGTGGAAACTTCACTCTAGACCTCAAGCAGTTTGGACTGTGTGTCTCTCCACTCTTCCTCCAGACTCTGTTCTCTTGATTTCCAAATGAAATGTAAAATTTACTGATGATCAGTGATGTTTTATCATCAAGTCTAAAGTCAGTGCAGTTTTGTTTTCCCAAAAATCTTACAGCACTTCATGCTTCCCTCTGCTACTGACAACTTTTATGGAGATGCGGATTTCATTTTCCAGCAGGATTTGGCACACTGCCCACACTGCTAACTGTACTAATTGGTCTTATTTAAAATAGACTACTCTGTATGTAGTACATCTATATAATTTATGAGTTCCACATTTTGAACTGAATTACTGAAATAAAGTAACTTTTCAGTGATATTCAAATTATTTAAGATGCACCTGTGTATATATTTTTTACATTAGCTGAGATAAATTCCAGAGGTTACTGTAGCACTATATTATTTCATACTGTTCTTGTGCATGCAGTTTGTATATGTGTATAATATGTGTATGATGAGTACAGTATGTGTTTCTGTGCTGTACAGTGAGAATAATCAGCAGGAGGACCTGTTTGATCAGATCCTGCAGGGTCGTCTGGATTTCCCCTCTCCATACTGGGAGAACATCTCACACTCCGCTAAGGTGAGAACTGCCTTTCTCTGTGTTTACTGTCAGACTTATGGTGCATTTACACTGCTCTGTTGTGTCAACGCACATGATCGCACTGCCCCCTTCCAACTGGTCGCATGTGAGCGTTACAAAGGTATTTCCTGCATCGTCCAATTAAATTATTTAAATAAATGTTAAATGCTTTTATACAATCTATTATTATTTCCTATAAACTAATACATATAAATGTGTATTTATAAATATAAATGTTTGATTGAGCGTCGTTACACTGTCTAGTGAGCAGTATATAAGCTAACAAAAGCAAACTTTTCCAATTAAATTATATATTAATATTTCAAAAACCCACCAGAGACCCCAACAATCTCTGCAACCTTTAGTCCCTGTAAATCAGCAGGGATTTAACATAAGGGACAGGAAAGCCTGAAACTTCTCTTCTTGCTCTTTTCACGCTTGAAAGCAGAACTAAAGTGTTTTCATATCCTGCACTGAGGACACGTACAAGCCAAACTGCTGCTCTCTGATTGGATAGACGCATCGCATTGGACGGATTCATTTGCTTAAATTTAATCGCATCGCATCCCCCAGTCGGATGAAGCCGACGCTTCCCATTGAAAATCAATGGGTACGTCGCTGTGCGCTGTCGCGACGGAGCAATATAAATGCAGCGTTAGACACAAGGAAATGAGTGACCTTTTTATAAGTGGCCAATTTATAAAATGTTTTCAGAGAGCCATAGTTGTAAAGATATAGCACTGAGTGCTAGGTAAAGTTATCTTTAAACTTGTGGCTCTTCCCCACACATCAACCGCCACCACCCCCCCACCTGCGACAGAGCGACGCGGCTCTCCCTGCGACATTTATAATATTTCTTTCAGCTTAACTAACGCTAATAAACTCTTTCCTCAGACTTGTTGATTTGGTGCTTGAGCAGTTTTACCACGTCAAAGCCCCAGAGTCCGCTCTATATCATAAAATCTGATGAAGAGTCGTGCTTCCCTAGTGTACATTTGAGGTCTCAGTAAAAGTGGAATCCACCGGAGATCCGATTTAAACTATTTTAACTTACATAAGATAGCTAACTCTAACTAGCTGGTGTAAACAGAGCTGGTTCTGCTCTGTCTGTGAGCCAAGATGGTTGGGGCCATGAATACTAATTCACGGGTTGACGTAGACTCGGGTACTTTTCCTGATAAACAAATGTTTCTGAGGATTTTCTTTTACTAGCTACTGCAGACAATGGTGTTTGAGGAACAGTTTCATGTGCAGCATCATGTACAACTACATCATCATATACGTATACAGAGAGACCTACTGTATTTCACAGAGAACAAGAAAAAGTGGATTTTAGCAGATGAAACCTTTAATAACTACACTGCAACTACTACTCAGCGACATCATACCATGATCATACCATGACCCAAGGCTGACGTTTCTGATAGTCTTTTCAACATTTCAAAATATGATAATTAAGGCAGGTATTACCAAAAGTAAATACACCTGGAATAATATGTGAACTGTAAAATCTCAGTATTGCACTATTTTCTGTACATGAACACACACACACACACACACAGTCTTGCTCATTACTCATCCTACTTACAGTTTCCACCCCAGCACCGATTGAATCCACCCCCTCTGATGCTAAAGCTCAGCCTATGTAATAGCGTGTGTATGTGTGTGTGTGTGTGTGTGTGTAGGCAGCAGTGATCACGCATTTCTCCGTGGGCAGGTGTGTAATATTAGACTGTAGATGTGTGGGTACGAGGCGGGTACGGGTAGGTGTGTGTGTGTGTCTCAGTAAGTGATGTATGCTGTGGGTAAGCAGGGCAGCGCATGCCTTAAATTAGCCCTCTGTACTACAGTGATAGCACAGCACACGGCACAATGTCACGCAGCTAATTACACCGCTCACTCTTCCTCCTCTCACGCAGAGAGAACAGAGGAGTGATACATGCAGCTCTGAAGTGAAGCTTAGAAGCGTAGAGTCCTAATCAGCATTACTGTTAATAGAGGTTTTCTTTCTATTAAGCACATTCACCTCTCAGCACTGGGGTCATAGGTTCAAGTCCATATCTAGATAGAGTTTCCAGTAACACTTTATAATTCATTTCATTAATATATTTTTAACCCTTGTGTGGTGTTCATATTTTTGTAACTCGTTTACTTTGTTATTTGTATTTAATTCAGCAAAATTAAGCAATTCTA
This sequence comes from Astyanax mexicanus, assembly GCF_023375975.1. NCBI lineage: Eukaryota > Metazoa > Chordata > Actinopteri > Characiformes > Acestrorhamphidae > Astyanax > Astyanax mexicanus. Next base: position 50,991,837 of record NC_064414.1, read on the forward strand.
CATTAAAATGCTTTACACATGCTTGCTTCACCTAAATCGCAAGCAATATAAACAGCTCACATGGTTAATATTTGCCCTTTACCTTTCTTATGTTACATTTCTTTCAAAAAGTGCTACTCTTTTTTTATTAGTTTTTAATAAAATGTAAAAGAAAATGAATTAAACTCAAGATATGAGTAGAACATTTGTTTAGTTTCAAATTTACAAATGAAGCAATGTTTATTAGCCCTTGGCCAAACATACTGTATGTAATATAAATGTTTGTGGGGGGGGGTGTACAGTGTGTGTTTATTGAAAATGGGTTTTGATATATGTTTTTCACAAAAAAATGTGAAATGCCAATGAGTTTGAGTTAGAAAAAATATTTTTTTTCGTATCATTTGATGAAAAATGAAAACGGGTCCCACAGACCCGAACACCACACAAGGGTTAACTTATGGTAAAAAAGATGTTAAAAGAGCATTTAGTTCATCAGAGCTTGAATACTAGCGAATGCTTGAAGGTGTCCTCCTGTTAAAATCCACTTTTTCTTATTCTTTGTAAAATACTATAGGTCTCTCTGAGTTGTTTATGATGCTGCACATGAAACATGAAACTCTTCCTCAACATCTACTGTCTGCAGTAGTTAGTAAAAGAAAATATTCAGAAAAACGATCAAGAGTCGATCAGGAAAAGCACTGTGTCTGCGTCAACCCGTGCATTAGCATTCATGGCCCCGCCCACCTCAGCTTGCGACCGCCAACATACAGAGTTGAAGCCAGGCAGAAACGCTGTCTCGTCAGATAAGAGCTAAATAACAGCACTAGGAACAGCATGGCAGTTCATTCCTGTGTTATTTGTGCAAATAACACATCACTGTTATATATATGCTTTACCCAGTAATTCAGAGCTAAGGAACAAATGGTTAGAATTAGTCTATGGAGGAGAAACACCACCAGCCAAGTACAATTGAGATAGGTAGGTGTATAGTATGTTTAGAACAGTTCTGTTTACATTAGTTAAAAGTGAAAATCCACCCTGATATTTTACTTTTTAGACCTGGACTACTCACCTCTGTGTGTAAGATACTATAGGTTTAAATAGGATCTCCGGTGGATTTTGTGTTTTACAGAGACTCTAAAACGAGAAGGTCAGTGGCTGAACTGTATGCACTTAGCAGGGCATTATTACACATGTTGTAAAGTAATATGTGACATTGCAAAGACTGTTATTAGTGTAAAAATGTCTTTATTTTATTATTATTTCTTACTGTTTTCTTTCCGTGTTTTTGCCTCGCAGTGCTGTTAGCCAATCAGAGGCAATGTGTTTGCATGTATGAATATTCATGAGCAAGAGCAGGTCCTATTTAATCATATCTGAGTAGGGATAGAGAGATTAAACTCAGGAGTGATGAATCACAGCCAAGTTATGTTTTTCACACTGTTTCACTCAGGGCCATGTATTCTCCCTTAACAATAAAAACCTATAATTAAAAACTGCATTTTATGTTTACTCGTGTCGCCTTTAACCAATTTTTCATTGTATGTAATGATCTAAAACATTTAAAAGTGAAAAAAACATGCAAACAATCTTTTTCACACCGTGTATATATGAAAAAAGGGAGTATATCCATTACATTTCTGTCATTTATTGTATGTATTGTGCTTTATTTACCCTCTTTTTACCCCAATTATTAGTACATAAGCATTTATGAAACAAGCATGGTCATTTGCCTCCTGTTTTTTTGCAGGAGCTGATTGGCCGGATGCTTCAAGTAAATGTTGAGGCCAGATACACAGCAGAAGATGTACTGTGTCATCCTTGGGTCACGGTGAGTGTGAGTTTTATTTATTCATTTTTATTTTGTTTTTATTTTTTTTTTATATATATATATATATATTTTTTTTTTTTTTTTTTTTTTTTGGGGGGGGTATAAACCTTTATATTTAAAAAAACTTTTAATATATAAATAGAATAATAAGTAAATATAAGTTATTTTAGGAGAGGGAGAAAAATGTACATGGATGGTTTTAAAGGCCACCAAGTAAAGTATCATTATTGTATTGCTTAATTTAAAATGTTTACAAGCATTAGGCACATATTAAATTAAATTATTCCCGATTTAGACTGCAATAAGAAATAATAATATAGCACCAGTACTAATAATGTACAGACAGTATTAGTACTACACAGTCCTGAGATAATTATATGTTTTTTAGTGATTTTATTTCTGTCTGGATCAACCAAATCTGTGCTTATTGCTGCTGTTTTAATGGTGATCTGTATTTACATACTGTATTATTATTTCAAAATGATCTGACTTTTTTACAGAGTTGTTATTTAACAGTTTACAATAAATAAAGAACAAATATGTTGTAACAGAATCCTCTAAAGCCTTAAATTAACTGCTTTTTATAGTGTTAAACAAAAACAGACTAAGGGCCCTATCGTACACCCTATCGCTTATTGCTATCTTACACCCTGTCCTACAACAGTCTATTTTCACAACATGTACCCACGGTGTTAAAAAAGCGTCAGAGTTTAGGAATAAATTTACACTGATGGATGTGGTGGTCTGGAAGTGAGGTGTGTTCAACTAAATATCTGGCATGTTTCTATCTTGGCGGCAGGACATACAGGTGCTCCACTGACTGATTAATACCCTGACAACAGTCAACAGTCAGCCACTGATAAACATAAATAAACACACTGCAGGGCAAACATACAACTTTTAACTCAACAATAAACAGCATAAAGGATTAATAAACATTGTTGTTAACTTAAATGAGCTGCTGGTGTATCTTCACAGCTTGAACACGCAGGTCAGTATCTGTCTCTGCTGAGATGCACAAAAGTGCAGCGCTGTTAAGATACAAATGTGCCAAAGTCAGAGCTCACCTGCCTCTTAAAGGGAATGACAACTGACACACTGATTTTTTTTTTTTTTCATTTTACGCTCAAAACTTGCCTTTTGTGCATTTTGAGCCGTGCAAGGCATATTTTTTGTGCCTTAGCGATACCAAAGACATTATTTGTTTGGTGCAGGATCAGTAATCCACCCCTGTGTTAATGTGTATCAGGAGGACGCTGCGATGGAGAACAACATGAAGATGGAGGTGACGGGGAAGCTGAAGAAGCACTTTACCTCTGTACAGAAGCAGGGAAACACCTCCGCTGGAGTGTCTGTTATTATGGTAAGATCATACTCACACCCACACGCAGTTACACAGATGATCCAGTGTATAATCTTAGTATATAACTGTATTCACCAGCACAGCTCTCAGGTTATCCTCAGTTTAATATGAGTGGAACTCTATACAAGCCCAGTTCACTCCTACTGGATGAGATAAGACTCTCTGGAGTTCATGTTGATCTGGATTTTTTTGCTGAAAAGTCCAGATCAGGACCAGTTATCTGGTAATCATGCTTGTAGACCAACTACACCATTAATGTGAACAGAATTATATGCTATAGTCCAAAACGAAGATAGTCAACCTGCATAATTACATGTGTTAATGGGCAGACTAATAAATGATACCATAGTATATTAAAGGGGAAATATTATGCAAAACTCACTTTTTGCATGCATGCTTTTGTATTTCCATTGGGTCTTAAATGCCTTTATAAACACTTAGATCCAAGCTCACAAAAAAATAAGTTTGAAAGAGTTTGGTGTCGGGAATGACATGCTTCTATGAGATGTTTTAAATCTCCCCTATTGTGACAATAAAGAAAGAAATCTGCATAGAACCATCCTGACACTCATCAACCCCCACCAGAGCCCAACCCACAAGATCAGTTGAAGATCTGCCATAACAGTCTACTGGTTGAGAACTAGCAGACTTTGTTTGAGTGAGGGATCTGTACCTACTGTCTTTGGCAAGTTAGCAAATGAGAGAGATATATAAGTACTGTTACACAATGAGTTTTGTGCACACTAACATGTGGTACAGCTTATTTGCATAAAAGTGACAGAGCCCCTAAATGGCTCATTCTGAAAGGGACTGAAACTGGCAAGAATAGAGTTGGTGAGATCTCTTAATTTGACAGCGATTTTTTTCTTATTTTTGTCTAATTTTTTTTTCAAATCTGTTGTTGCAGCACAAGAGAGACATACTCAACATTAGGTCCTAATGTTATGGCTGGTTCATTGATTATTCAGGTTTTGGGCCCACGTTATGTATCTGATTTTTCCTGTAACTAACTACTGGTACAGATTTGGGCACACTTTATGCGTGAGAACTGTATATTAAAATATTATATCATGATACGTTTTCTGTATCATAATACTGATTCTGATTCCAGATTTAAAAGGAACATAATATAGTGCGTTTTACAAAATATAGAATATCTCTTGTCTATACAAAACATGTATCATGAGGTTCTTTGTGCAAAATCATTCTTACATAAAGATAGAGATCTCACCAGCTCTATTCTTACCAGTTTCAATCCCCTTTAAGAATACGCCATTTAAGGGCTCTGACACTTTTATGCAAATAAGCTGTTGCTGGCTATGCCCTGGTCTTATCTCTTCAGCTGTGTGTGAACTGGGCCTAAATTAAACCTTCTGGAGTGTCAGATCTCATATAATACAAACTGAAAAATGCTATAACAATCAATCAGGCTTTAACCCTTGTGTGGTGTTCGGGTCTGTGGGACACATTTTCATTTTTCATCAAATGATACAAAAAAAATATTTTTTCTAACTCAAACTCATTGGCATTGGCTCATTTTTTGTGAAAAACATATATCAAAACACATTTTCGATAAACACACACTGTACACCCCTCCCCCCACACACACACACACAAACATTTATATTACATACAGTATGTTTGGCCAAGGGCTAATAAACATTGCTTCATTTGTAAATTTGAAACTAATCAAATTTTCTACTCATATCTTGAGTTAAATTCATTTTCTTTTACATTTTATTAAAAACTAATAAAAAAAAGAGTAGCACTTTTTTTGAAAGAAATGTAACATAAGAAAGGTAAAGGGCAAATATTAACCATGTAAGCTGTTTATATTGCTTGAAATTTAGGTGAATGTGTAAAGCATTTTAATGTAAAATTACTTCATTTTGCTGAATTAAATACAAGCAACAAAGTAAACAAGTAACAAAAATATGAACACCACACAAGGGTTAATCTGTCTCCACAGAGGAAGTGATGTAAGAGCTTTAAAGCTTTACAGATTACTGTATTATCACTAGACAGCATCTTGTCAGGCACTGTTATACTGTAAATATTCTATAAAGGGATCTGCTGGTTTTGACTGAGTGATAATCCTCTCTGTGTCACTGTGTATCCTCCCTGTTCTCTGTTTATAAGAGGGTTACTGTGGGTGAAGCATTCCAGTCATTTCCTTTCCTGTGTATCCTCATAAATCCGTCCTCCAGCACCCATAACCTCACTTCCTGTCCCTCTGTGGCTGCAGAGGAAGTACTGGTCCTCTCACTCTCCTGACACACTCTCCTCACACTCATTACCTTCACCTCCAGCACCTCCATCATTACCATCACCTGGTGGCTCACACTGCAGTGTTTCAGAACAGCTTCAGAAGAGCTTTTCCTCCAATCACTGACAAACACTGCATCATTAAAAACATCTGAAACATCAACATGGTTGAAATAAAAGTACTGAAAAAACTATGCTACAAATATCAACATTACAACATGCATCAAAATATTGGGCCTTCATCCAACCTAAGTAATCAGAGTATACTCTTTACATGGCCGTTGGACAGATTAGATAACTGCAGGACTCTGATTATGGTGGGATCATAGACTGTATATAGCTGGACAGAGCATCGTCTCTCAAAAGTGAAGCCACCACAGGGCGGGCGCCCCCTGCTGTTCGGTTGCCGAACGCTGCGTAACCCCACCCATCCCCATAGGTTTCAATGGCAATACAGACAACTTTCTATCACGTTTTTTATATTCTAATATACTGTAATTCTACCTCCATTATTTAAATGCAGCAGCTAGTGTAACCTCTGCTTATATTGTCAAACTTTTATATCCCCACAGAATTCGGTTTTTTAAACGTTATTCAGCTCTATTCAAAACAGGTGTGGTTATTGTAAAAGGGCTGGTTATGGGCGGGACCAATAACAGACCGTCAGCTCCGCTCCGCTCCGCTCTGCAGCCTGTGACCTCGAGGCAGCCCTCAGGGGCAGAGTTATGTAAATGAGTAGGCTGTCTCTCCACAGTCTTTCTTTACTTTGTGTTTTCCATCAATCAGCATTAAACCTGTCATATTAATATTTTTTTTAATATTTGTAAATATGTTAAACTCTTTAATATAAATTAAATGACTTAGTTGGATTAAATGACTAAGCAAACAACCGATCACTGTTGCCTTTTTTAATTAATGAGTTGTAACTACTTATCAATGGTTTTAAGGCATTTATAACCTAATCCACAATCAAATTCATCAAATTTATAAACCATTTATAAACCCTTTATAAGGGTAGTCTTATTTTAAAGTGTATTACACACAGAGTGATCTATTTTAACCAATTTTGTCTTTTATTGTTGATGATTATGGCTTACAGCCAATGAAAACACAAAAAATCTTTTGCTCAGAAAATTAGAATATTATATAAGACCATTTATATTACATTTGGCAGTGTGGGCAGTGTGCCAAGTCCTGCTGGAAAATGAAATTCACATCTCCAAAAAAGTTGTCAGCAGCAGAGTGAAGCATGAAGTGCTGTAAGATTTTGCAGGAAAACAAAACTGCACTGACTTTAGACTTGATAATAAAACACAGTGGATCAACACCAGCAGATGACATGTCTCTCCAAACCATCACTGATCATCAGTAAATTTTACATTTCATTTAAAGTAAATCAAGGGAGCAGAGTCTGGAGGAAGAGTGGAGAGACACACAGTCCAAACTGCTTGAGGTCTAGTGTGAAGTTTCCACCAATCAGTGATGGTTTAGAGGAGAGACATGTAATCTGCTGGTGTTAATAAATAAGGTCCCGGTAATCCCAGCCCAGGAGAAATAAAGATGACATATATGGAAAAGAATCACTGGAGCCTGAATCACTGAAATTGATCTCATTCAACAGTTTGATCTGTAAGGCCAGGGCTGTATCCTACACCCCTCCCCCTCTGTCCTGGGACCAGGAGAAGCCCCCTGCTGGATTCTGGGTATTGGTATTTGACTCCAGATCTACGCCTCCCTCTAAAAACTCTAAACTCTGTACTAAAAGCTTGTGTGAACTGAAGCCTGACTGAAGTGTAAAGCTCTGAGTTGTGGTGTTGCAGTGCTGCTTTCCTGACCTCGCTCTCTAATCCAGGTTCTGTGGAGGATAGCAGATATCTCCTAAAGGACAGACCTGACCAGGTCCTGCTGTCACCTGAACAGTTTAGTATTTTACCTGCTCCTAAATTAGAGTTCAAGTTTCCTAAAAAAAAAGTAAATTAGCCAAGATATTTAAGTAGCCTACACTGTAAGCCCAGATAAGTTAAATTTACTTTAAAAATGTGAGGAAACCGACTGTCTTAAAAAACTTAAGTAATGGATAATGAAAACTTAAGTTAGCATAACTTAGAACAGGGGTGTCCAATCTTTTTTTGTTGGGGGCCAGAAGGAGAAATATATTTGAAGTCACGGGCCACAGACTCTGTAATAAAACAAATAATAAAATATACCACTTTAAAAAATATATTTTCCTGATTATTTCATTTACACACCATTTTACTTGACTTACTACCTTTATCTTTATTTGACAGTGTTGTGTAAACTAAGATTTTTCAAATTAATGTTTAATTTCATGATGTCTCTTAATATTAAACTCCTTAATTACGGCAACTTTTAGACTCTTTGGCCCGTTTTTCTGCACTAGAAGTGCGCACTCTCTCCGCTTTTAGACTATTTAGCCCGTTTTTCTGCACTAGAAATGCGCACCCTCTCCGCTTTTAGACTCTTTGCCCCGTTTTTCTGCGCTAGAAATGCGCACCCTCTCCGCTTTTAGACTCTTTGGCCCATTTTTCTGCGCTAGAAATGCGCACTCTCTCCGCTTTTAGACTCTTTGGCCCGTTTTTCTGCGCTAGAAATGCGCACCCTCTCCGCTTTTAGACTCTTTGGCCCGTTTCTGACACCTAGCGTTCAAACTTTGAATCTCACATTATAAAAACTCTGCTTAACAGTGGGCCAACTTTCATTATATTTCTAAAATACCTCGCGGGCCGCTCCAAAAAAGGAAACGAGCCGCAAATGGCCCGCGGGCCGTAGTTTGGACACCCCTGACTTAGAACATCAAGTTATTACAACTAAAGGGGAAGTTGATTTAACTTTTCTATTTTAGTTATACTGTAAGACCAGATAAGTTCAGTTTATTTAACTTTTTTAAGGCAGCCGGTTTGCTTAATTTTTTTAAAGTAATGGGGAATAAAAACTAGCATAACCTAGAACATCAAGTTATTACAACTAAAGGGGAAGTTGATTTATTTGTAAGGTAGCCCAGGGGGAATCACTACACACTGATGGTGAGTGTTAGTCAGTCAGAAACTGTTGGACACACCCAGTATGCAAATAGATTGTGACAGAAGCCAATGGAAAAGAAGCTGTTAATGGCAAAACAGACTAAACTCAGTTATTATACATTGGTTCAACTCAAAGATCTCAGTTTGAATAGTACAGTATATGTGCTCACAAATGTTACTCAAATAACTCAAAATAGTTGAGTAATGTTTAGAAATATCCAATTTTATGTAAAACAGACTTAAATCATTTGAGTTCGAACAACTTCTTTACAGTGTATGGGGCGTGAAAATAGACTGTGGACGGGGTGAAACGTAGTTATGAGCATAACGATGCGCATCATGCAGGGTCTACGATAGGGCCCAAAGAATTATTGTCTAAGCGGGTAGTAACTAAGAAAATATAATTAATTACTCTACTAAAATGTAGTATGTTTGTGTATGTTTGTGTATGTTTACTTATGTATTTTTATTTAAAATTAAAACATCTTACTTTTAACTCCACTACATTACTGGAAACAACAGAAGGAACAACAGATTCCATTCTACCACGTAGTTCAAAAAAGCATGTAATCGGATCAGTCAAAAATGACTGACATATCCTCAGCCTTTTGCTTACGCCCACTGGTTCTTTGGTCTACACTAGCAGGATTGTGTCCTTTTTTTGTTTAAACAACGTCATCGTCAAATTTGTCCATTGCAATGCATCGTGGGACGATGCTTTGTTACACCCCTACAATATATCTATATATCTGGTGATCTCGAAATGAGGTGTGTTCAGGTAAATTTCTGGCGTATTGCTATTTTAGCTACGCTTCTAGCTGAACATAAATGTAGCTGGCCAAAATTGAACTGGTAGCACTACTAACTAAAATAACTAAAAGGTGATGTATCTAGAGAAACGTCTAGTAGTTATTGACAAAACAAACATAAGCCTAGATAACTTATGTTATTTAGTTCACTTATTGGGGGAACAAATACATAAAGTCTTTTAAAGTTATTTTCTTTGTGTGACTTATTGCAGTTTAATCCTCATAGTTTCAGTATAATAGTGAATAAGAAGCTAAATTTGGACACCAGACTTATCTTGGCTAATTTACTGCATTTGGGTTAAGTGATAAAATGTGCCAATTAATGAATCAATTTATTTATTTTAAAATAGTTGCTTTAAGGCATTTGGTAATGAGCAAACTCACATAGCCCACTTTGGGCAGATAAAACACTAAACTGTGCAGCTCAAAAGTTTGGACACACCTTCTCATTCAATGTTTTTTTTTTTTTCTATATTATAGATTAATATTAAAAGACATGAAAACGATACAGGCACACTTAAATATAGAATTGCATAGTAAACAGTAAAAAAAAGTGTTTATCCTCCACATTAATCCCCTGATCTAACCCTGATGAACTGAGATGGTGATTTGAGGTGATTTAATTGGGATGAGCTGGAGCTTCACAGCCTGAAGGAAAAGCAGCAACTATTGTTCAGCACCTCCAGGAACTCCTTCTTTCAAGACGCTAAGAAAACTATTAATTCCAGGTGACTCTCCCTCATGAAGACACTGAGATTAAAATACCAAGAGTGTGCAAATCTGTCCTCAAAGATACTTGTGATACTTAGAAGAATCTAAAGTATAAAACACATTCTGGACCAGGGGTGTCCAAACTACGGCCCCCGGGCCATTTGCGGCTCGTTTCCTGTTTTGGAGCGGCCCGCGAGGTATTTTAGAAATAGAATGAAAGTTGGCCCGCTGTTAAGCAGGTTTTTATAATGTGAGATTCAAAGTTTGAACGCTAGGTGTCAGAAACGGGCCAAAGAGTCTAAAAGCGGAGAGAGTGCACATTTCTAGCGCAGAAAAACGGGGTAAAAGAGTCTAAAAGCGGAGAGAGTGCGCATTTCTAGTGCAGAAAAACGGGCCAAAGAGTCTAAAAGCGGAGAGAGTGCGCAGTTCTAGTGCAGAAAAACGTGCCAAAGAGTCTAAAAGCGGAGAGAGTGCGCAGTTCTAGCGCAGAAAAACGGGGTAAAAGAGTCTAAAAGCGGAGAGGGTGCGGATTTCTAGCGCAGAAAAACGGGGCAAAAGAGTCTAAAAGCGGAGAGGGTGCGCATTTCTAGTGCAGAAAAACGGGCCAAAGAGTCTAAAAGCGGAGAGGGTGCGCATTTCTAGTGCAGAAAAACGGGCCAAAGAGTCTAAAAGCGGAGAGAGTGCGCATTTCTAGCGCAGAAAAACGGGCCAAAGTGTAAAAGTTGCCGTAATTAAGGAGTTTAATATTAAGAGACATCATGAAATTAAACATCAATTTGAAAAATCTTAGTTTACACAACACTGTCAAAGATAAAGATAGTAAGTCAAGTAAAATGGTGTGTAAATGAAATAATCAGGAAAAAAGTATTATTTAAAGTGGTATATTTCATTATTTGTTTTATTACAGAGTCTGTGGCCCGTGACTTCAAATATATTCCTCCTTCTGGCCCCCAACAAAAAAAGTTTGGACACCCCTGTTCTGGACTGATTAACACTTTTTATTTACATAATAATCCAGCATATGTTCCTGTTGAGCTTTAATATAGTCATCAATATTAAATTTACAATAGAAAAAAAATAATAAAAAGAAAGAAAACACATTGAATGAGAAGGATATATCCAAACTTTTAATTGGTACTGTATATTTCAGAGATACCCAATTATTATTATTTTTATTATTTTTTTGGGGGGGGTTTACAGTCTTACAGGACCTGATTGAGCCCTGACTCTCATCACATCTTCTCTCATCACTCCATGCATCTGCGTGTGTGTGTCTCCTGGTTCCTCACAGCTGCTGAAGTCTCTGTCTCGTCCTCCTCTGAGCTGCAGTGTGGTGCTGCTCTGTGTGTGTGTGTGTGTTTTATTTCAGGCTGTTGCAGTGTGGTTAGTTTGGGCATGCAGAGTTATACTCACTGTGCTCAGTATTATCCCTGTGCTCTGCTCTGACTGCCTCTCTCACTGTGCTTTTTAACCTTATATTACAGCAAGGAATCTGTGAAATATCAATGTTTTATTGCTCATGACACGCTAGTGGGTGTTATTTCTTTAGCTTTAATGCGTAATTAAGATGAAATGTTGAATATTCTGCATTATTTTTAATATTGAGCAGCTTTTATATACAGCTCTGGAGCAAAATTAAGAGACCACTTCAGTTTCTGAATCAGGTTCTTTGATTTTGCTATTTAAAGGTATATATTTGAGTAAAATGAACATTGTTGTTTTATTCTATAAACTGCAGACAACATGTCTCCCAAATTCCAAATAAAAATATTGTCATTTAGAGTATTTATTTGCAGAAAATGAGAAATGGCTGAAATAACAAAAAAAGATGCAGAGCTTTCAGACCTCAAATAATGCAAAGAAAACAAGTTCATATTCATAAAGACGTTTTAAGAGAATAACCCTGGTTTTTAATCACAGTTTTCATGCATCTTGGCATCATGTTCTCCTCCACCAGTCTTACACACTGCTTTTGGATAACTTTATGCTGCTTTACTCCTGGTGCAAAAATTTAAGCAGTTCAGTTTGGTTTGATGGCTTGTGATCATCCATCCGTATTTTAAATTTGGTAAAATCAAAGAATTTGATCATTTTTAAGTGGTCTATTTTCTTTTCTTTTCAGAGCTGTATACATATACAGATTCTTTACCCATTTAAAATCTAAAATAGCATTATGGGCATCACTCTGAGAAGCTTTTGAAGGGTTTGTAGGCTTGGGTTTTATAGAGAATCGTTTACATTCAACTTATATTTAAGTTACATTCAATAGATTTAGTGAAATGTTAGTTGGATTTTTATTTGAGCATCAATGAGGCATCTATAATGAATCCTCCAAATAAAGCAATGCCAAAAATATCTTACTTTTTTTTTTTGTTTTTGAGTAATATAAATGTGTAAATAATATTTTTTTTTGTGAAATGAAGTTATAGGCAGATAGCATTTACATTTTTTTTAACCTATAAACATTAATGAATCTTTAACAGATTATTTTATGTTAGAGAAAACGCTATACTCCTATACCTTTATGTTCGCCCATTCAAAATCTATAAAAGGTTGTCATTATTGTATAAAAATGTGGGTGGACCTCTAAATGGACTTTGTTAAACAGATTAAAGTGTAATGTGGGAGGGATCATTATTGAGAAAGAATAGCAGAGAAGCTTTGCTGACACCTTGTGGACAGACATGCTACAGAATAATGTAACCCTTGCTTAGGACGACTGTGTGAAAATAGATTCTAATACATATATAATATTGTGCTTAATTATAGAAAACACTCATTATATATATATTTAAACACTTTTTTAAACACACCTTTACCTGAAGATAATTTAAGCACCTGTAATAAATCAATTCTGTCCTATATATCCTATAGTTCATCCTACCTCTAGTGTACAGAACCAGTCAAACGTTTGGACACACCCATGTTCTTCCTATATAGTAAATGAATAGCAAAGTAATCCAAACTATGAAGGAACACATAAGGAATCATGTAGTAACTTAAAAACAGTGTTAAACAAACCAAAATACTCTGGCTTTCATCTGGGGTGCTGTTAACTTGCGGTTTCTGAGACTTACGTGGGGCAGTCCTGATGAGTGCCAGTTTCATCATGACGTTTTTGATGGTCTTTGCAGTAACTGCACTTGAGGACACTTTCAAAGTTCTTGAAATGTTTCAGAAGGACTGGCTTTCGTTTCTTAAAAGTCATTTTGTCCTTCCTTTAATTGAGTATTTTTTATTCCATAATCTGGATTAGAACATTACTCGAATAGAGCTATTCACTGTATATCTGTAACTCTACCTCTTCACTACTTTACTTTAACTGATGCTCTCAAACACATTATTAAGAGACAAATAATTCAAGTAATTCACTCTTGATGAGTTCAGCACAGCTGTTAACTGAAAGCCTGAATTCCAGGTGACTCTACCTCATAAAGCTGACTGAGAAAATCCAGCAGAGATGTGCAAAACTGTCATCCAATATCTTAAAGAATGTAAAATCTAAAACATATTCTGGTTTATTTAACATTTTTTGTTTTTCTACATAATTTCGTATATTTTTCTTCATAGTTTGGATGATTTTAGTATGCATATACAATGCAGAAATTTAAAAATAATAAAAAATAATAATTTTAGGTGTGTCCAAACTTGGTAAAAACTGCTTCTGTATGTATTCTATAGCTGTATAGCTGTAAAGCTGCTTCTCTTCCATTAATGCTTTGCTGTTAGGATTCTTCAGTAGGACCCTGATTATAGAAATGTGATATTAGTCACACTCTGGTTGAAGGACTTCAGTTCATAATCTATTCTATATAATTCAGGTTATGAATTTTTGAATTATATTTGAATTGTCCTTCAGCTAAAGTGTTGTATGTAATCTATTGGAGATGTGTGTGTGCTGTGTATGCTGATGCCTAGTGTGTGTTCTGTGAGTAAGACTAGTCTCTGTCCCTCTGCTTCTGCTCCCCGCCCCGCCCCCGGCATTGCTATCCTCTGCGTAGCTCCAAGGCGATGGTATGTACTAACACTAACGCTCTGCTTCTACTCGCTGCTTCTGTCTCCTCCATCTCACACAGAACCCTAATGAACCCGGGGAAAGTGACCAGTGACCACAACACCTGATACATTCATTCACACATACAAGTTAGATATTAATGAGCAGATAAACACTCAAAGACTGATAATGCTGAGAGTTTAATAGATTCACCTTATATAGTGTTCATAATGGGTTTATAATTGGTTGTGAGTTGATTGTGCGCTATAGGTAATGAAACAAAGAGTTCCCCAAAATGCTCATGAAATTACCTTAACATTTAGACAGACAGACAGAAAGACAGACAGATAGACAGTTAGAGGAATGGACAGATGGTTAGACAGACAAACAGCTAGGCAGAAAAATAGATAGATAGACAGACTGACAAAAAGACAGATAGACAGACAGATAGGTAGATGGATTTAGCACAATTAGATAGATAGGTGGATGATGGATGGATGAATGTGTGAATTGTGTGTATTAGGGTTGGGTGAATTCATAATAAGTCAAAAAATTCAAGCCAACAAAATAACACTTCATAATCAGTTTACTGTCCCATGATTTCTGGTATGTCAGTTTACATAGATGTTTTGGTATATTTGACCTTTGACATCATTTGGTGTTTTTGTGTAGTGTTTTTTCTACACTATAAGGAAAAAATTAAAAAGTAAAAGACTGGTAAAGTTATATTACAAAAACTTTTTTTGGGCGTTTTGCAGTAAAAAAAACCCATGTTTTTAAGTTAACGCAAAGCATTTTTCTGTTAACTCTTTTTTGTGTTATTATTTGGAGTGTTTTTATTGAGACAAACAGCTAGGCAGAAAAATAGATAGATAGACAGACTGACAAAAAGACAGATAGACAGACAGATAGGTAGATGGATTTAGCACAATTAGATAGATAGGTGGATGATGGATGGATGGATGGATGGATGGCTGTATGGATGGATGGACAGGCACAGTTATACAAGTGGCTAGACAAAAAAGGATAGACAAAATGTGACACATATGTGGATGGATGGATGGATGGATGGATGGATAAACAAACTAATGGATGTTTAGATAGACATACGAATAAACAGATAGACAGATGAACAGTTAGATGGACAGGCATTTCCAAAATTAGATAGACAGATGGATGGTTGAATGAAGGGATGGATGGGTGGATGAACAGGCACACAGTTATACAAAAGACTAGACAAAAAAGGACAAACAAAATTTGACACATGGATGGATGGATGATGGATGGTTGGATGGATGGATGGTTGGATGGATGGATGGATGAACGAACTGATGGATACAGACATGTGAATAAACAGACAGACAGTTAGATGGACATGGCATTTCCAAATTTAGATAGACGAATGGATTGTTGAACAAATGGATGGATGGATGGATGGATGGATGGATGGTTGAATGAATGGATGGTGGATGGATGGATGGATGGATGAACAGGCACACAGTTCTACAAGAGGATAGATAAAAAGTTGAGACACATGGATGGATAGATGGATGGATGTTTAGACAGACATGTGATTAAACAGACAGACAGATGACAGTTAGGCATACAGTCACTTCGAAAAGGGATGGATGGATGGATGGATGGACAGACAGTTATACAGCTAAATAAACAGAAGGTTAGATACATGGATTGTTGGACAGAGACAGGTGGGCAGGCAGATAGATGGAGAGAGTATAAGATAGATAGATAGATAGATAGATAGATAGATAGATAGATAGATAGATAGATAGATAGATAGATAGATAGATAGATAGATAGATAGATAGATAGATAGTGAGTGTGGATGGACAGTGATATGGATGGATAGACAGACAGTCGAATGGACAGATAGTTAGACAAACAGGGTTAGACAGACACTGACACAGGCAGACAGACAGATATGTCATTATAAACAATATCAATTCCAGAAAGGCTCCTGAATGCTTTATAAGGTGATAATGTGAGGTCATCATAAGTAATCAGAGATCAGTTATGTGGATTTGATTGGTGTGTGGTCACTCTTCTTCACACCATCATTAATATAAATTATAATCCATGTTCATTTATTTCTGTTATTAAACTCGTTACTAACATTTACTGCACTGTATTTGTTTGGAATGAAGACAAACAAGCTTAGAAATCATCACTTGATTAATTCCCACACAAACTAAATAAATATGTCATTACTGCTGAGATTCCACTATTCCACATCATAACCAGATCATAACCTCTTTCTCTCTTTCTCTAAACTGATATTTCTTTTCTCTTACTCTGTGTGTGTATCTCTGTGTGTGTGTGTGTGTGTGTGTATATCTGTGTGTGTTATGATTGTGTGTATTAGGGTTGGGTGAATTCATAATGTCAAAAAATTCAAGCCAACAAAATAACACTTCATAATCAGTTTACTGTCCCATGATTTCTGGTATGTCAGTTTACATAGATGTTTTGGTATATTTGACCTTTGACATCATTTGGTGTTTTTGTGTAGTGTTTTTTCTACACTATAAGGAAAAAATTAAAAAGTAAAAGACTGGTAAAGTTATATTACAAAAACTTTTTTTGCAGTAAAAAAAAACATGTTTTTAAGTTAACGCAAAGCATTTTTCTGTTAACTCTTTTTTGTGTTATTATTTGAAGTGTTTTTATTGAGTTAAATCATTTGTTGAGTTCATTTGAAGCCTTTTTGGAGTTAACCTATAGCGTTTTTGAGTTAACTTAGAGCATTTTTTGAGTTAACTCAGCCTTTTTGGCATTAACTCAGCATTTTCAGTTTGCATTTTTGAGTAACTCCGACCGTTTTTGAGTTCATTTGAAGCATGTTTGGAGTTAACTCATTGTGTTTTTATGTTAATTTAGAGCATTTTTTAAATGAACTCAGAGCGTTTTTGATTTACCTCAGCATTTTTGGCATTCACTTAGAGCACTTTTGAGTTCATTCTGAGTGTTTTTGAGTTAACGTAAAGCATTTTTTAGTTAATTTGAAGCCTTTTTGGCGTTGACTCTTAAAGCGTTTTTGAGTTAACTTCAGGAATGATTAAGTTAATTTGTAGTCTTTTTGGAGTTAACTACTAGCAATTTTGAGTAAACTCAGAGCGTTTTCTTATAAGTTAACTTAGCATTTTTTAGTTACGTTAGCATTTTTAGTTACCTCAGCATTTATTAGTTAACTTTATGTGTTTTTTAGGTAACTTAAAGCATTTTTGAGTTAACTTTATGGTTTTTAGTTAACGTAAAGCATTTTTGAGTTAATTTGAAGCACTTTTAAAATAAACTCACAGAGCATTTTCAAAAATGCAATGAGTTAATGCAAAAATACTAAGTTAACACAAAAATGCTCTGACTTAACTCAAAAACGCTGTCAGTTAACTCCAAAACACTTGATCTCAGCTCACAATTTTTTTTGACTTCTGCATCTGGGCTTTTTTACTGTTTATTCCCATCAGTAGGATCAGACAGTCTATAACTTTAGCACTTTCTTTTTACAATATTATTTTTTTTATCAGAAATGAAGATCACCCAACCCTACTGTGTGTGTAATTATGTGTCCACACACATATACTGAACCCTGGTACCTGACTGTTGTTCTCTCTCTCTGTAGAGCACGGCTCTAGATAAGGAGAACATCCAGCTGTCCCGCCACGCCCAGGAGAACAGCACCGCCCCGCCCGCCAAAAGCCCCGCCCCACCCCAGCCAGAGGGGGAAGGAGGGAGGAGACGGAGACGTTCGGGACGGAGACGCTCAGCCATGTCCGACGATTCCAAAGCCTCCAGAGCCACCCCGGTTCAGCCTGCCACCTCCCCCCAGACCCCCGACACAGCCGGCCCCCTGCCCTCGCCCTCCTCCACCGCCCCGCCCATCTCCTCCCAGTGCATCGAGGAGACCGACGGCATCCCGGGCTTCCAGCGGGAGGAGTAGCTCAGCATCTTCACCCTGTCCTGTTACTCAAAATCCACCTCTATCATCTTTCAGCTTCAGACCCAGAGCTTCCTGTAGAATCACTCACAGTCCTGAAGAGCCACCTGCTCCAAAAGAGTTTTGGAATTAACTTTAAGCATTTTTGAGTTAATTCAAAGTGTTTTGGAGTTAACTGATAGCATTTTTAGATAACTCAGCCTTTTTGGCAGTTTACCCACAATTCCCTCTGTCCATGAGCCCCTGGATCTGCAGCCTTATCTAAAGGAAAAAAACATTAATTACCAAAAGCTAAACTAAACAAGTGAGTTTTTAGTCTAGACTTAAAGATTGAGACTGTGTCTGAGTCCTGAACATATTCGGGAAGATTATTCCAGAGTTGTGCTGAACACATCAAGAGTTAATTACTTGAATTTCTTGTCTCTTAATAAAGTGTTTGAGAGCATCAGTTAAAGTAAAGTAGTGAAGAGGTAGAGTTACAGGTATACAGTGAATAGTGAATATTTGAGTAATGTTCGAATCCAGATTATGAGAAGCAAGAAATACTTGAATAAATAAAGAAAAAGTACTTTAAGAAATGAGAAGTATCCCTCTCAAGTAAGTGCTGTCACCGCAACGACCATTAAAAAAACGTGATGATGGAACTGGCTCTCATCAGGACCGCCTCAGGAAAGGAAGAGCAAGAGTTTCCTCTGTTGTACAGGATAAGTTTATCAGAGTTACCAGCCTCAGAAACTACAGGTTAACAAACAGCTCCCCAGATAAGAGCATCTAAATGCTTCTTCACAGAGTATTTTTTTGGTTTGTTTAACACTTTTTAAGTTACTATATGATTCCATATGTGATCCTTCATAGTCTGGATCACTAAAAAATGGCTGTTTGAATGTATAGGCTGTTAGAAGATCACTGCTAAAGCTCTGGCTCTGCAGGACTGTGAGTGAAAATGCTGAAGGTCCAAAATCTTATTATGGCTCCACCTTTTGTCTCCATTGTCTCCAGCGGCGCTTGGGCCCCGTACGTCATACGTCTCCGCTCTGGGAGGGGGGATGGGGAGGGGGGGGCAGGTTTTGTATGTGTAATGGATTGTATATATGTACATGTGTGCACTGAAGGACGTCCCCCTGCTGTTATAGCGAAACCTTTTGTTAGAGTATTTTTATTTCTATTATTTATTGTGGCTTGATTGACACACGAGTGTGTATTAATGATGAGTATGAATAGATAGAGTGTGTGTGTGTGTGTGCGTGTGTGTGGGGGAGCTGCTGCTGGCTTTGAGATGGACTAGTTGCAGAACGTGTGTGTGTGTGTGTGTGTGTTTTTGAACTGATCAGAGAACTTGTCCTGTTGAAACTTGAACGCGAGTTGTGTTACTGTGAGTGAGTGTGTGTTGAAGTGTGTGTGTGTGAGTGTGTGTATAGTTTTGATGAGCGCTCCACTGATTTAAATATGAATATGTTTTGAATATGTAAAATAGGAATCTAAGCGCTTGCCTTTGATGGTACTGAAGGGCTGGATGTGGATGTGTTAGGAGGTCGTGCCTCACTCTGCTCTATCTCTCTCTGTAATTTTGCAGTAGATTAGTTTAATCTAAAGCAGGGGTGTCCAAACTTTTTTTGTTGGGGGCCAGAAGGAGAAATATATTTGAAGTCACGGGCCACAGACTCTGTAATAAAACAAATAATGAAATATACCACTTTAAATAATACATTTTCCTGATTACTTTTATTTACACACCATTTTACTTGACTTACTATCTTTATCTCTGACAGTGTTGTGTAAACTAAGATTTTTCAAATTGATGTTTATTTTCATGATGTCTCTTAATATTAAACTCCTTAATTACGGCAACTTTGGCCCGTTTTTCTGCGCTAGAAATGCGCACTCTCTCCGCTTTTAGACTCTTTGGCCCGTTTTTCTGCACTTAAACTGCACACCCTCTCCGCTTTTAGACTCTTTGGCCCGTTTTTCTGCACTAAAACTGCGCACCCTCTCCGCTTTTAGACTCTTTGGCCCGTTTTTCTGCGCTAGAACTGCGCACTCTCTCCGCTTTTAGACTCTTTGACCTGTTTTTCTGCGCTAGAAATGCGCACTCTCTCCGCTTTTAGACTCTTTGGCCCGTTTCTGACACCTAGCGTTTAAACTTCGAATCTCACATTATAAAAACCTGCTTAACAGCGGGCCAACTTTCATTCTATTTCTAAAATACCTCGCGGGCCGCTCCAAAAACGGAAACAGGCCGCAAATGGCCCGGGGGCTGTAGTTTGGACACCCCTGATCTAAAGGGAAAGTCCACTGATATTTCAAAATTCATGAATAATTCAATGGTTAAACACAGTTTTTCAGAGTGGGTTTGGTGTGAAATGCTGTTTTAATGGAATTTATTATGGTAGAAATCTTCACAGTGGTGGTGAATGGAACCAGTTTACTTCAAAATATCAATAAAGCTGTTTTAAAGCTACAGTAGATACAGTGTCAAGAAGAAAAAAATATGTGAACCCTTTGAATATGAATAAATGACTAGATAACATTGTAAAGCAGGACTCTTTCCCTTAAGAGAAAATAAAAAAAAATCGACCTCATTCATCAATAAGTTTTAAAGAATTATTGAAATTATTTTTAAAAAGAGAGAAATAAAAGACTAGAGATCTTGTCATGATATCACAATTTATCACAAGTTTATTCCTAAAACCAATTCACACAAAGATTCTAATATTTACAGAAGTTTTCTCATTTGAGATTTGGGATTTGTTAACTGTATGAGGAAAATATTGACACATCATTATAGGAGTTGCTGTAAAAGCTGGATTTGTGCACAACGCTCCTGCATGGCTAAGATAGGATTGGCCGGCTAACTGTTGACTGTTGTCGGGGTTTTAATCAGTCAGTGGCGCACCTGTATTTCCACCAAGATAGAAGCACACCAGAAATTTACCTGAACACACCTCACTTCCAGACCATAATAGAAATGTGTAACTCATGTCCCCACTAATGTAAAGATGTCAGAGTCCGTCTGTAAAACCTATTCACACAAAGATTCTAATATTTACAGGAGTTTTCTTATTTGAGATTTGGGATTTGTTAACTGTATGAGGAAAATATTGACGCATCATTATAAGAGATGTCAGCACATTAAAAACACGTCATAAATCTGACCTAAACTCTTTACAAGGACTTTACTTTAAGAACAAAGACTATTAAAATTTATAAATAAAAAATAAAATAAATAATATAAAATAAATAAATAAAAAAAACTTAGACAGAAGAATTCCTGCATTTTCTTTTTCTTTTTTCTCTTTATCTTTTTAAATTTGGCTAAATGATTTTCTGTTCTTTTATTTGGAATTTGCTTTGTTTATAAGGAAAATATTAATGCATCATTATAAGAGTTATGAGAAATCAAGAGCTATGAACATTAAAATATATTAATATATAATAATTCCTTGCCTCACAGCTTAAAGTTTTCACAAAGAATGAAGGAGATGAGTGATCCCTCTAAATATACAGCAGGAATAATTCAAAAAAAAAATTTTTATGATCTAAATTTACCAGTTTCTGACCTATTCACGATTTTCTGACTAAGTTTGTTAAATAAAATGTCATTAAATAAAGATGTGAAAAAGCTTGCCTTACCTGTCTCAAAATGTGCAAAAGGCATGAACTAAATTCTCTTAATGAATCATGGGTGTGATTAGGTTTTGGGCGTAACGTGAAATAAACCAATCAATGTGCCACTCGTCATTCCCTTTAAGAGCCGGGTGAGCTCTGACTTTGGCGCGTTCGTATCTTAACAGCGTGGTGCTTTTGTGTGAAGATACACCAGCAGCTAATTTAAGGGAACAGCATTGTTATTTTATTCTTTTATCATTCCTGCATGCCTAAGATAATATTGGCCGACTGACTGTTGACTGTTGTCAGGGTTTTAATCAATTAGTGGCGCACCTGTATTTCCCACCGGCAAGATAGCAACACAGCAGAAATTTACCTGAACACACCTCACTTCCAGACCATAATAGAAATGTGTAACTCATGTCACCACTACTGTAAATATATCTGTAAAGAGTCCTTCTGTAAAGCATTTCACACCAAACCCACTCTGACTGGCAGTGTTTTACACCTCAGTCACTAGATAAAGCTGATTTTCTTTTTGTATTAGCTCCATAAACAGTATATTAATATATTTATTCACACACTAAGATGGACAAACTCATCTGTCACTTTGAGTTCAGAATGTCTGTTTCTGTTAGTAGGATCTACAGTATATTGCTTCTTTTCTGATCAAACCAACTGCAAACAAGCACTGCTGCATGATATATATATTTCTGTATCTGTTCATAAATACACGTTTCACCCAATAAGAATCCTGTATTACAGTAACATTGACTTATCTGTCTTATCTATTACTCCTGCTGCTGGTGTTATACTGAACCCACTCAAGCTCTGCAGTTCTTTCACAACCACCAGTTCATCCTCCAGACCAGTCTGATCTGTTTAAGTAGTTTCAGCATGTTCCCATCTTAGATTCAGCTTCATCATTCTTCTAGTTTAGCAGGGCTCCAGACTAACTAATAAAAATAGCACGTGGCACACTTGCGATTAAAGCTTTTTTGGTATAGAGAATTTGTGTGTTGTAAATTTTATTATAAGCAGTCTCTGCAGTAGTTGTGGTTGGAGGATTGCCATGTCAGTCAACTGCGGAACTTCAAAAGTGGCAACAGTAATCAGTGGCCCAGGAAACTGTGCCACTCACTGGCAAATAGCAGAACTGTGCTTTAAGAACAAGGTGAAAGGACGGGTAAGTGATTTTCAGCTCAGGACTGTGTTGAGACAATTCTGGGATGATTGTGAAAAGAGTTTGTCAGGTCTGGAGCCCTGCAATCTAGACGTCTTGTGTTTTAAATTCCAGTCTCTTCATGTTAGAGAGTAATGAGTGAAAGGTGAAATATTAATAAAGTTCTCATTGTAGTTGTCTACCCTGTCATTTATTTGAATCTTTTGCAGCTAAAAACAATCACCTGATATCACATTGTTTGGGTTGTTGGATTACAATTACAAAAACACTCAATTTCAAGGTTATTCATGCAAATTGAAATTATCATATGCAGAAAGAAAAAAAGTGATTAAAGAAGTATCAGTCTATCAAGAAATGTCATTTAAAACCCACAGTGGAATTGTGTTATATTCAGAAAATAAACACACTATTCACTGTTTACTATGTATTTACCTTTAGGACTGGATGACAATAAAGCAATTAAAAAAAAAAAAAAAAAAAAAATGAAATTCATTATTAAGAGGTGCCACAGTGCCCTCTTGTGGTCAAATAACCCAAACATTTAGCCGGCTCACACCAAGGAACATTCAATACTGTTACCAATTTCCCAAAGGCATTTATTGTCTTTTTACAATTTACAATATACAATGTACAATAAAACAAAAACATCCCCCGCCCTTCCCATACCCGTTGCACTCAAAGGAAGTTATAGTGTAGGAAATAACAAAGTATACAGTCATAACAATCATTTGAACCGGTATTAATATATAAATACAGAGCAGAAAAAAATATTAAATGCAACTTTTAAATAATTTGTTATCCAAAAGCTACATTATACTTATGAACCTTAGTGTGTAAGAAGCATTTGTGATTCCTATAATAATCAATACGTGAGGAGGCCTGAGTATCCTTTTATAAAAATGATCTTAATGTCACTGTAATGCTCACTTAACTGTTATATATATATATATATATATATATATATATATATATATATATATATATATATATATATATATATATATATATATATATATAACACAAGTTGTTCCATTTAATTATTAGAGTATTAGATTAGATCATTATACAATACCACTCAAAGGTTTGGACACACCTTCTACATTTTATATTATTATTAAAGACATAAAAACATTTAAAGGACATATATGGACTTAGGTAGTAAACAGTAAATCCCCTGATCTAAACATGATAAGATGAGATGGTAATTTGAGATATGCTGGAACTTCGCAACTTCTTGTCTCTTAAAGTGTTTGAGAGCATCAGTTGTAAAGTAGTGAAGAGGTAGAGTTACAGGTATACAGTGAATAGCTCTATTTGAGTAATGTTCTAATCCAGATTATGACCAGCACTACTCAACTAAGTAAAGAAAAAAAAATACTTTAAATAATTCAAAAATAAATTCAAGAACTTTGAAAGTATCCTAAAGACCATCAAAAACATTATGATGAAACTGGCTCTCATCAGCCTCAGAAACCACAAGTTAAAAACAGCACCCCAGATAAGAGCCACCTAATGTAGAGGAAACGTTAATGTAGAGGAAAAGTTAAAATATATTTTAAAACTGATCTATATGTGTCACTGGATCAGGGTTTACACAGGCAGTTGCGCAAGACTGTTTATAAACGTATTAATTAAAACTACAAATTTCGCATTGGGCGTAAAACTACATTTCCCATGATGCCGCGGCCTCGCTGACGCCGGTGCGTAAGGGCGTAAACTCTTGTTGAGTTGGCCATATTGGAATGTGAAGATCCGGCAGCAGTCAGATTTTATCTGGAAAAAGCAAGAAAATACATATTAATCTCGACCGCACCGCACGGGTAAAGCCCTGACACCCCAGCCGACAGCCGGCCTGTGGCGGACGGACAGCTGTCTGCGTTATTCGTGCGGAAAAATACAGAAAATGAGCCCCACCGATGCCAAGCGGGGAGCCAAGCGGAGGAAGAACAAGCGGGGCGCCGGCGGTGGCAGCAGCAGCACGGGGAGCAGCGCCGCAGGAAAGACCGGGGCTCAGAGTGCGGCCCGGGCCTCTGCAGCAGCTGCGGCGGCAGCAGCAACCTCCACTAACGCGGGCTTTCTGAGCACAGGGAGCGGGGAAACCGGTCTGAACGGGGAGGTGGGTGCTGTGTTAGTACTTACACAAGACACAAGATATAAAAAGCCTTTAGCTAGTTAGCTAATTAGCCTTTAGCAGGCAGGCTGGCCTGAGCCTTTAGCTTCAGTTAAGCGCAGTTAATCTCTCCTTCACCAAAATATCAGACTGTTTTATGGTGTTTCTGCATTTAAAAGTGGGTGTCAGTTTCCAAGAAGACTCGAAGGGGTCAGGAGACATTAGTGTGTTTGGACAGAACCAAGATAAAACCTGGCAGACAGTAGCTTAGCTAGCTAGCTGTTGACACTCCTGCTATCCAGACTAGCTCTCAAGAACCAGGGTGATCTAACTGTTAACTAGCTGATCAGATATTCCCAGATCTTCTCTAACCCATGGTTGGTTGGATTTAGCCTCTATATGAAGCCTCTAGTTAGTTAGGTGCACTGCAGATAGATATACTGATGGCAGATGAAGGCCTGCTCTTGTTTCTCCTCCCCTTGATTAGCCTCTCAGAAACGGAGGTGGTCATGTTTACATGTGTATGTTCTCTACCCAGATCCAGTCTAGCTCATGGTTGTTGACTATACACCAGGTGCTGGTTAATTTGGTCTCTTCAGTAAGCATATAGTTAGTCAGTAAATAGATCTACTGATGACACCAGTTGTTGGAAATCTGGCTAGTTTTGCTTCTACAGGAACCATCTATATATATATATATATATATATATATATATATATATATATATATATATATATATATATATAGGTAGATGAACTTCATACCTGTAGGTAAATCAACAAATATCTCCTTGTTATGTTAGAGTTTTTGGGCATCCCTTTCAGACCTATAATAGTTTAGAAGAAAATCTATAGTGACTGGCCTCTCAGGAACTGAGGTGGTCTTGTTTACATGTGGATGTTCTCTACCCAGATCCAGTCTAACCCATGGTTGTTAGCTACACAGCAGGTGCTGGTTAAAATCTGGTTACTTAAGCCTCTGCATAAAGCTAACAGTTAGTTAGTAGATACATCTACTGATGACACCAGTTGTTGGAAAGGTGTTGGCTAGTTTTGCTTTTACAGGAATCATGTATATACGTATATAAACTACATACCTATAGGTAAATCTACAATTATCTCCTTGTTATCTTATAGCTTCTGGCCCTCTCTCCCATACCTATAATAGTTTAGAAGAAAAACTATAGTTATCTGATTGGCCTCTCAGTAACTGAGGTGTTTACATGTGTATGTTCTCTACCCAGATCCAGGCTAACCTAGGGTTGTTAGCTACAGACCAGTTGTTGGATAAAAAGCTGGTTAATTTAGCCTCAACATACGGCTTATAGTTAGTAAGTACTCAGTAAGTAGTTAGGTAGTTAGTAAATCTACTGATGACAGCAGTTGTTGGAACTCTGGCTAGATTTGCTTCTACAGAAACCATGTAAATATAGGTAGATGCATTTTATACCTGTAGATAGACCTACAGTTGGCTCCCCTTTGCATTAGACCATTTGGACATCTCTTGTAGACCTAGAATAGTTTAGAAGTAAAACTACGGTAGTCTGACTGGCTAGGGTCTGAGGGGTTTATGATTACATGTGTTGTATGTCTGCCAATCAGGTCCAGGGTTCTCATATTTGAGTGATGGATAACTGTATAGTTGTTGCTCTACATGAAGGCTATATATAGGTAGATTCACTTAATATGTACAGGTAGATCTACAGAGATCTCCTCTTTATGTTAGACCTTCTAGGCATCTTTTCCCAACTTAACATAGATTATAAGTAAAATGTAGTGATCTGATTGGCCTCTCAGGAACTGAGGTGGTCTTGTTTACATGTGTATGTTCTCTACCCAGATCCAGTCTAACCTAGGGTTGTTAGCTACAGACCAGTTGTTGGTTAAAAAGCTGGTTAATTTAGCCTCAACATAAGGCTTATAGTTAGTTAGTGCTTAGTTAGTAGTTAGGTAGTTAGTAAATCTACTGATGACAGCAGTTGTTGGAACTCTTGGTAGATTTGCTTCTACAAGAACCATGTGTATATATAGGTAGATGCACTTCATACCTAAAGGTAGACCTACATATGGCTCCCCTTTGCATTAGAGATTCTGGACATCTCTTCTAGACCTAGAATAGATTTGAAGCAAAAACATGGAAGTGTTATATGTCTACCTAGCTAAACACCAGGTGCTGAATAATTAAGCATCTACATGAAGCTTGCAGTTAGTTAGCAAACAGATCTACTGATGACACCAGTTTTTGGAAATCTGTCTAGATTTGCTTCTACAGGAACCCTATGGGTAGATACGCTTAATTCTTATAGAGATCTACATTATGGACATCTCTATTAGACCTAGAATAGTTTAGAAGTAAAACTATGGTAGTCTGACCTTGCCTCTCATGAACTGAGGTGGTCTTGTTTACATGTGTATCTTCTTTACCCAGATCCAGTCTAACCCATGGTTGTTAGCTACACACCAGGTGCTGGTTAGATAGCTGGTTAATTAAGCCTCTACATGAAGCTTGTAGTTAGTTAGGTGCACATCAGATAGATCTACTGATGGCAGATGAAGGCCTGCTCTTGTTCCTCCTCCTCTTGATTAGCCTCTCAGGAACTAAAGTGGTCACGTTTACATGGTTTGTATGTCTCCCACTCAGGTCCAGTCTATCCCAGGGTTCTCAGACTTGACTGATGGATACCTGTGTAGTTCTGGCTCTACATGAAGCCTATATATATGTAGATGCACTTTATACCTACAGGTAGATATACAGCTATATTCTCTTTATGTCAGACCTTTTGAACATCTCTTCTAGACCTAGAATAGTTCGGAAGTAAAACTATAGTGATCTGACTGGCCTTGTTTACATGTGTATGTTCTCTACCCAGATCCAGTCCAACCCATGATAAATTAAGTCTCTACATGAAGCTTATAGTTAGTTAGTAGTAAGATCTGCTGACAACACCAGTGTTTAGAAATTCTTCTAGATTTGCTTCTATATGAACCATATAGGGAGATGCACTTCATACTTATAGGTAGTTCTACATGTGGCTCTTCTCTGTCTTAGACCTTTTGGACATATCTTCAAGACCTAGAATAGACTGATTGTAGACTCAGTTACTGAGGTTGTTCTTGTTTATATGTGTATGTTCTCTACCCAGATCAAGTCTAACTTAGGGTTGTTATACACCAGGTGCTGGGAATCTGGTTAGTTTTGCTTTAACAGGAACCCTGTATATATATGTAGATGCACTTCAAAGATGAATGCATGTTTTGGACATCTCTTCTAGACCTATATTCGATTAAAAGTATCTCATATTCAGGTTTACAGGTATATTTCCTACACTCAGGTCCAGTCTGACTCAGGCTTGTTAGCTACACACCAGGTCCTGGTCAAATATCTGGTTAATTAAGCCTCTATATGAAGCCTATTTGACAGATGCAGGCCTGTTCTTCTTCCGCCTCCTTTTAATTGGTCGCTCAGGAACAGTGATGTTCATGTGTTGTATGTCTGCCACTAGGGCTCTGTCTGTGCCAGGTGTTGGAAATCTGGCTAGTTTTGCATTAACAGGAACCCTATATCTATATAGATGCACTTCATACCTATAGGTAGATATACAGATTAATTCTGGACTTCTCTTCTAGACCTTGACTAGTTAAGACATGTCTCATATTCAGGTTTCAGATCAGCATTAGGCCTGTGACGATAAGATTTTTTTGTGGACGATATATTGTCCCAGAAATTGTTGCATTACACGATATTTTTGTAATTTTAAGACTATAAAATGCCATTGACATATTAATAACAGAATAGCATAAAAAAAGTAATTATACACTTTTTAAAGACAGCAAAAATGATAATTAATTTTTAGTAACTAGTTTCTTCACCTACTTTAGTCCACACTGTGTGTATGGAGTCACGTTTATTAAAACATGACTGCCTAAAATACTGTTTACTGTCATTTGTGTGAACAAACATACAAATAAACACAATAGACGATATCGAGATTAGCAAAAGTTATTGAGGTCATGTTCATTTATTGTACGATTAATTGATATTGCAATTATTGTGACAGGCCTAATCGGCAGCAGTGTGCATCGGCGCACTAAGTGGTCTGACTGGCCTCTCCGGCCATGTTTATATGTGGATGTCCTACACTCAGGTCCAGTCTAACTCAGGATTGTTAGCTACTCACCAGGTACTGGTTAAATATCTGGTTAATTAAGCCTCTATTTAAAGTTAGTTAGTTAGTTAGTTAGTTAGGCTTGTCACTTGTCTAGTTAGGAGCTATCTATATATGTAGGTGGATGCACTTTATACCTATAGCTAGATCTACAGATGGCCTTTCTTTGTGTTAGACCTTCTAGAGATCTCTTAAAGACCTAGAATAGTTTAAAAGTATCTCATATTGGGGCTTGAGGTCAGCTGCACTGTGCAGTAGTGCTCTAAGTGGTCTGACTGGCCTCTCAGGACCTGGGGTGCTCATGTTTATGTGTATGTGTATGTGTATGTTATGGTTATCACACTCCTGGTGTTGGGAAGCTGGTTAGTTCTGTCTCTACATGAAGCCTTTTTGATGCATTGCAGATAGATACACAGATGAAACCTCTAATTTCTCAAATCTTCTCCTCTTTCTGTTTAGACCTCTTTAACACCTCTCTGCCAGGTTAGAAGGTTAGCAGGTTAGCACTGTTCAGCAGCAGCAGAAGCCCGAGTTGCTCTTTCAGGAACTGTGGTGGTTATGTCTACATGTGTATGTTCTCGGCTCAGGTCCAGTCTATCCCAGGGTCCTCAGAGTTGTATTGTAGGATAACTGATTAGTTTTGGATCTACAGGAACTCTATAGGTAGATGAATTGCAGATAGATCTACTGAGGGCAGATGAAGGCCTCCTCTCGTTCCTCCTCCACTTGACTAGCCTGTAAGGGTCAGTACTGGTTATCTTTACATGTTTGTCCTTTTAGTGTTAAAAAGCTGTTTAATTTAGCCTTTACAGGAAGCCTACAGATGCACTTTAGATATATCTGAAGATGGCAAACTAAGGTGTCTTTCCTTTCCTTCTTCCTCTTTGTGTTAGACCTCCTCCTCAGCATGTCTTTTATAGATATTAGATCTTGTTCTTAGCTCATAAATATCTCATATTCAAGCTTCAGGTCAGCACTGTTGCAGCAATGACCATACCATGGATTTTTAGGAGCTGTGGTGGTCTTGTATACAAGTGTGTGTCCTCCACTCAGGTGCAGTCTGACCCAGGGTTTTCACATTCTTACATCAACCATGGTGGTCATGTTTACCTTAGTAGCTATGTGTTCCACCTGCGTCCAGTTAAATACAGGGATTTAAGACTTGTGGTTTGGCTACTCTGGCTAGGTTTTTCTACTACAGGTATGCTTTAGAAAAAAATGTAGTACAGTGGATCAACACCAGCAGATGACATGTCTCTCCTCTAAACCATCACTGATTGGTGGAAACGTCACACTAGACCTCAAGCAGTTTGGACTGTGTGTCTCTCCACTCTTCCTCCAGACTCTGCTCCCTTGATTTTTTCAATTGAAATGTAAAATTTACTGATGATCAGTGATGGTTTGGAGAGACATGTCATCTGCTGGGGTTGATCCACTCTTTTTTATTATCAAGTCCAAAGTCAGTGCAGTGTTTTCTCAGAATATCTTACAGCACTTCATGGTTCCGTCTGCTACTGACAACTTTTATGGAGATACGGATTTCATTTTCCAGCAGGACTT
Source organism: Astyanax mexicanus (assembly GCF_023375975.1). Taxonomy (NCBI): domain Eukaryota; kingdom Metazoa; phylum Chordata; class Actinopteri; order Characiformes; family Acestrorhamphidae; genus Astyanax; species Astyanax mexicanus. The sequence continues at coordinate 51,022,406 of NC_064414.1, forward strand.
GGCACACTGCCAAAAATACCAATTGGTCTTATATAATATTCTAATTATCTAATATACTGATTTTTGGGTTTTCGTTGTCTGTAAGCCATAAACATCAACAGTAAAATAAATAACTGCTTTAAATAGATTACTCTATATATTGTATATGTTGCATCTATATAATATATGAGACATTTTGAACTAAATTACCGAAATTAAGTAACTTTTCAATGATATTCAATTTCCTTGAGATGCACCCGTAGATCTACAAATGGCAGATTAAGGCATCCTCTTGTTCCTCCTCTTAATCCTTCTTCCCTGCTCCTTTTCTACATTAGATCTCATATCGCAGTGTCCCTCACACTGCATGTAGAGTATCCAGCAGTAGCCTAACTGTACTAGACCTCTCAGGACCTTCTAGGTCCATCATCATCCAGGCTTTTCACACACCAGGTGTTGGAAAGCTGGCTAGTATTTTCTTTTACAGGATCCCTACACGTGCATTGCAGATAAATGTACAGATTCCAGATGAATACCATCTCTTGTTTGTTCTCCTTCATTTCCTCTTCTCTTCTTCTCTTCGTGTTAGTCCGTCTCGACCAGAGGTGACAAACCTGTCTTCAAAGGGTTGATGTGACTGCAGGTTTTCATTCCAGCCAAGCAGAAGCATGTGTCATGAGTTGTTTGAAGACTGACCAGCTGATTGCACTGCAGGGGTCGGCAATAGGCCACATGCATAAAACACAATGAAATGTTTAATAGTGAAACAAATAAAAAAAATAAAAAGCTTCTCTGGTGAGCATTTGTTTACATTCCTCCCCTGTTTTTCTGTTGGGCTCTGCGTGACTTAAGTTTTGCCCGTTCTTGGGCTCCCTATCTCCTTATAAGGGCATTTTTTTCCCGGCCGTGTCCCAATTCACTAGCTGGGTCAGCGGTAGTGTATTGGACCGCGACCCTGACAACCCGGTTTTGATCCCACGTGAGGAGCGGTGTGTTTCTTTCTTTATTTTTTCCTTTCTTCTTGGGTTTACCTGCTTTAAGATCAACTGTTCTGCAATTGGGCTCAACAACCTTCTGGGCTGGAGAGCTACTAGTCTGTAGCACTCCATCCCATTACACTTAATTTTCCGAAACATTTTTATTTTTAATTTTTTTGGAAAACATCTGACCCGTGGCCAAACTTAATTGCCGATCCCTGGCATAGGATGTGGTTTTACACTTAGGATGGTTCAGAAGTGTCTTATATTCAAGTTTAAAGGGTAGTATTTCACAGCAGTGGCCTGTCTGACCTGTCTGTCTGATTGTAAACATAGTAAGACTTGACGACTCTTTAGGTTGGACCTCCTAGACCAGAGTGTCTCCACCATAGTCCTGGAGGCACCCAACCCAGCACGTTGTAGTGGATTCCCTTCTTTTACACATCAGCTCCATCTCTGAAAGGGCTTGGTAATTAACTGATTAGAACTGAGTAGTTGAATCCACTGTATTGTGTTGTGACCAGGAAAGCACTAAAATGTGCAGGGTTGAGAACAACTGACCTAGACTCGTCTGTGATGGACAGTCCTGAGTCAGTTCTGTGCAGCAGTATCAGCCTGACTGGCCTTTCTGTGTGAATTGTAAACATGCAGACAGGAAGCAGTTTTCTTTGTGTTTGTATTTAAGGTGCAGAAACCATATAGATGCACTGCAGATAAGCATACAGATGGCAGATAAAGGCGTCCTCCTGTTCATCTATCTCCATTTTATATTTCTACGCCTGTCCTTTTTGTGTTGGACCTTCTAGACCCTTTTTTGTTAAGAGTTAGCATACGTCAAAAATAACTTATATTTAGTCTTGAGGTCAGTACTGGAAAACAGAGCCCTGACTGGACTGACAATGTAATTGTAAGTATTAACATTATAAGAAGATTTTAATACGTATTGCAAAAGACTCATGGTGGTTATGTTTGCAAGTGTTTGGCCTTCCCAAGGTGGTTTAATGCAAGGTGTTGGAAAGCTGGTTAACTTTGTCTCTATAGGAAAATATAGATGTGTTGTTAGATCTGGAAGGCCTTTTCCTGTTCCTTCTTCTTTTTCTAACATCCTTCAAAGATATATAATAGTCAATTTTGTTGTCAGTTCTGTGCAAGAAAGACCTGATTTGACCTGTCTGTGTATTTGTAGTCTTTCCCAAGGATTCTTCAGGACAAGACTCCCATACATATTTACTGTACTAGTGTTTTTTAGACACAAGTGGAATGTGTCCCCCGTTTGAGGGTTAACAGTCCAATTATAGTTTGGGTATTGAACCCACAACGTAATAACTCTGTTCTCTAGCTGCAATCAAACCCTGGTATTGTTGATAGCAGATTTTAGGTGTTTTCACACTAATTCAGGGTCTGTTCTATGGAGAGACTCATTATATGTGGTTATATTATTGCTTTTACACCCAGTTTCCTGCATCACTTTTTTGTGTGGTAGGTTTGTGAGTTCTTTGCAGTTTTGCTGCTTTATAACATTATAGGATAAAGTGATGGAAAGGGAAGTAACACGAGAAGCAGTCACATTAAAAATGAACCAACCACACAACCCTACACACCACACCAGAAGCAGATAGCTTCCACACTTGCAGCAAACTAACTGCACCAAAGTCCACTAAAAAGTGAGGGTTAGGGGACCAGAGCTGTGCTTATTACAGTATCTTTGCTCCAGTCCTATCAGAGTGTGGCTATATAGGATAAAGTGATGGAAAGGGAAGTAACACGAGAAGCAGTCACATTAAAAATGAACCAACCACACAACCCTACACACCACACCAGGAGCAGATAGCTTCCACACCTGCAGCAAACTTCACCAAAGTCCACTAAAAAGTGAGTTAACCCCAGTCAGTGGATTTGAAGAGGACAGCTTTCACATTTGACCAAAGGTTCAGAACCCATGGAGCACCATATTCCTAATAGTCTGTCACTATTTTATACTAATCAGGATTTCTCAGTTTGCCTGGATCACAGTCAGAAGTCATGACCATCCAGAAGAAGCGTCCCTTAGCTCCTCTTCTAACTACACAATGTACAGAAGTGTTATAATACAGTAATACGCCACATCAGCCGAACAGCTGCTGTCTTTACGTCATTTCTAGAAGTGTTGCACTAATGTTGCCAGGGAAACAACATCTGTAGCTGGAGAGGTTCATTATGTTGACTTAAGAAAAGGAGGAGCACTAGCGGGCTCGGTCTGGTGTTAACTGTAGTGAACTATGGCCCTGTAGATAACGTATACATTTCAGCAGACCGACTATAGTGCAGCTCGAAGTGGAAGGACGTGTGTTGTTGAATCCAGGTCCAGGGTCAGTTTCAGAGTGTGTTCTCTCGGGTGTTTCTTCTGCTCGGGTCTTTATGTGTAGTGTTATAGCATATATGTTACTTTGGTGAGTGTGGTATGGACATAAACTTGATGCTACTGTTATATAAAAAAATCTATATTTTATTTAATTTCAACTACAATCATTGAAACCTGAAGTTTCTATATTGGTTTGTGGATACTAGGGGTGTGCCATATTGTATCGTACACAATAATATTGGCAACACTTTTGAATCTCGTAAAAGATATTACACCCTGAAATATCATGTCATATCACCCACCCCTAATTATCACATCAGGGTTCTACTTTTTAATTATAATTTTTTTATTACTGTTTTTAGCAAAATAAAAAATCACACTGTTCTCATTTTACATTATATACAGTGAGTCCAAGAAGTATTTGATCCCTTGCTGATTTTCTTTGTTTGCCCACTAATAAAGACACTATCCTTCTGCACTTTTAATGGTAGATATATTCTAACATGGAGAGACAGAATATCAAGACAAAAATCCAGAATATAATTTTAAAGAATATATTTTAATTAATTTGTATTTCAATACAAAAAAATAAGTATTTGATCCCTTTTGCCAAACACACTCAATACTTAGTGGCAAAGTCTTTGTTTGCAAGCACAGCGGTGAGACGTTTGTTGTAGTTAACCACAAGTTTAGCACACACACCAGGGGGAATTTTGGCCCACTCTTCTTTGCAGATCCTCTCTAAATCATGAAGGTTGGTGGGCTGTCGCTTGGCAACTCTGACCTTCAGCTCCCTCCATAGATTTTCGATCGGATTGAGGTCTGGCAACTGGCTGGGCCACTCCATGACCTTAATGTGATTTTTCTTGAGCCAATCCTTTGTTGCATTTGCTGTATGTTTAGGGTCGTTATCATGTTGGAAGACCCAACCACGGCCCATTTTCAGATCCCTGGCAGAGGGGAGGAGGTTGTCCCTCAGGATTGTGCGGTACATGGCTCCATCCATCTTCCCAGTGATGCGGTGAAGTAGCCCTGTACCCTTGGCAGAGAAACACCTGAAAAAAACATTATGCTTCCACCTCCATGCTTGACGGTGGGCACAGTGTTCTTGGGGTCATAGGCAGAATTTTTCTTCCTCCACACATGGCGGGTGGAGTTGAGGCCAAAAAGTTCAATTTTGGTCTCGTCTGACCACAAAACCTTCTCCCAATAACTTGGTTCATCTTTTAAATGATCATTGGCATACTTGAGGCGCGCCTCCACATGTGCTCTCTTCAGCAGGGGTACCTTTCGGGCACTGCAGGATGTGAATCCATTGTTGCGCAAAGTGTTGCCAATTGTTTCCTTGCAAACTGTGATCCCAGCTGCCTTCAGGTCATTTGCTAACTCCTGCCGAGTGGTTGCAGGACGATTTCTGACCGTTCTCAGCATCATTGCCACCCCACGAGGCGAAATCTTCTTTGGAGCACCGGGCCGAGGTCTGTTGATTGTCATGTTATACTCTTTAAACTTTCTGATAATTGCACCAATAGTTGTTACTTTCACATCCAACACCTTACTAATCTTTTTGTAGCCCATTCCAGCTTTGTGAAGGTCAACAATTCTGACTCTGAGGTCCTGTGACAGCTCTTTGGTTTTACCCATGTTGGAGACTTGAAATCTGTGTGATCTGTCTGATTCTGTGGACAGGTGTTTTTCACACAAGTGATTAGTGAGAACAGGTGGCTTCAGGTCAGGTAACAAGTTGATTGGGTGTGTCTAACTGGTCTGTAAAAGCCAGAACTGCTAATGAATACTAAGGGATCAAATACTTATTTCACTCCATGAAATACAAATCAATTAATATATATTCCTTAGATTTATTTTCTGGATTTTCTTTTTAATATTCTGTCTCTCCATGTAAGAATACATCTACCATTAAAAGTATAGAATGATCATGTCTTTATTAGTGGGCCAACGAAGAAAATCAGCAAGGGATCAAATACTTCTTGGACTCACTGTATATACTAGAGACAGATTATATCTGTCCAGTAGGGGTGGGCGATATGGCCCTAAAATAATATCACGATATTTCATGGTATTTTCGCGATAACGATACTCTTGGTGATATAAATTAATTATTTTTTTCAAGAATTCACTACTGCAACAAAATGAAAAATTTGTTTTATTATTGCATACGATTTATGTCACACCCCTACCTGAGATATTAAAAAATACAATAATTTTATCCAATTTGTAACAGAAGTTAATGATTTAGAATGTCATGATGCTAGTAATGTACTCCATATATCTTCATATATACAGGATTATAGTTTAAATAAATATAAAATAAATGATACTGGACAGATATAATCTCTATGTCTCTTATAGATATATAATGGAAAATGGTGTGGGTGATATGGCACGATATTTTAGGGCATAATATCATTCACGATTTGACGATATTATCGTGTACGATACGATATGGCACACCCTTACTGTCCAGTATCATTTATTTTACTTTAATCCTTGATATATGGAGATATATGGAGTGCATTATTATTAGTATCATGACATTTTAGATCATTGACGTCTGTTACAAATCTGATTAATTTATTTTATTTAAGGGTAGTGCAATATGCATGCAATAATATTTATTTTTTTATTTTGTTGCATTAGTGTATTCTTGAAATATATCTATTATCACAAAAATACTATGAATATCATGATTCTGTTTTAGGGCCATATTGCCCACCCCTAGCGGAGAGAGAAATGAATTGAGAAACAATATGCAAAACTTGTTAATGCTTTTTCCAATAAAGGCAATTAAAGCCTCACAGCAAAGCTCTAAAATCTTGTACAAAACCTTCTGTGGACAGTAGAAGCATTTACAATAACAAAAGCAGTATAAATACATTTTAATTCCCTTGATTTTTAAAGAATATTGTCTTGTGATGTAATTGAATTTACTGCTATGATTTACATTGATTCCTGCATTATGTAATTCAGTTCACCTAATTATGAACATTACTATTAATTATGATTAGGGGATTGTGTAATAATTTTGACAGGTCTGAGACCTTTCTCTAAAGAGGAAGTTCTGTTTTATAGTCCTGTTTCAGGCATAAATATGACAGCATGGAAAAAAGTCCAATACAACACCACATATATCCATAATACAGACCAGGACATTGGCTAGATCCTTCATCGCAGCCTTTTTTTGTCTAATACTTTTAATAATAAATTCTACTAATAATAAAAATCATTTATTAATCAAAAACTGTATTTCTGTAATCAGCACTGTTTACATGACAGCCCCCCAGGATCTTTCTGGAATGACTTGTCTCCAGTGCATACGCTAAAGTTAACAAGGCAAATCGAATAGACTCAGATTGAACTACGTAAAATCTACACAGCTGCTGCCAAGAGACGGTTTGGCTGGCAGTGAGGCCGGTTTGTCTTCTGGGACTTCAATTATCAGAGACAAACATGACGTAGGTTAGAGCAGAGAACCAGACATGGCTGAAGCTCTGGCTTTCTGGAGGGTGATGGGGCTCTGTGTTAGTCAGGATGCTGATTCTCTCAACCTTATATTCATTTAAAAATATTTTATTGGTTTAAAATGGCATTGATTATATTGAAATATTGTGATAGTATGTTTTACAGTACTGTGTCCATTCTCATAAACACAATGCTGTTTATTTTTAATAAGTAGTTTTCATGTCAATTCTTTGGTATCAAACAATGGTTCATTTTGTGTAGTTTTTAAATTCTGACCACTAGTTGGCAGTGTTGTACTGTCTTTAGATCCCACTGCTCTGATTAGATAAAAGTCAGCGTTTCCTTTACTTAGATTGTATGCATGTAATGTTGAGTGTTTTAGGCTATTACAGTTTAGACAACATATTCCAATGCAGCAATTTATAGTGTAAATTTAATATTGAAGACATTAAAGCTATACAAAAATAAACTTGAAACTGTTTTATAATTTATATACTTTTTAGTAGTACATTTATCTTTATTTTTAATCTCAGTGTCTTCATGAGGGAGAGTCACTTGGAATAGTTTTCTCAGCATCTTGAAGGAATTTTTAAGGAGTTCCTGGAGGTGCTGAACAATAGTTGCTGCTTTTCCTTCATGCTGTGAATCTCCAGCTCATCCCAATTAAATCACCTCAAATCACCATCTCAGTTCATCAGGTTTAGATCAGGGGATTAATGTGGAGGAATAACACTTTTTTTTATTGTTTACTGCGTAATTCCATGTGTCCCTTAACTGTTTTCATGTAATTAATATTAATTTACAGTGTAGAAAATAAATTAAATAAATAAAAACATTGAATACAAATGTGTGTTTAAACTTTTGACTGGTACTGTATATTAAATCATAACTCCTGCATCATGATACATATGCTATTGCCAGGTCAAAGTCCTAGTTTGGTACAGTAGTTTATGGTTGAGTAGTTTAGGGTTGGCCTATAGCATGCACTATATGGACAAAAGTATTGGAACACCTTCTCATTCATTGTTTCATCCAAAATCAAGGGTATTGAATGTTTTTTTCCACTTTTCTTGCACTGTATATGTAACTGTATCTACTTTCCACTGGATTTTTGAGCATTGCTTTGAGGATTTGATTGCATGCAATGACACAAAAGTGTACTTTTGGAACACAGTTCCAATAATCCACAGCTCAAAACTGGGGCACTTTATACCCCTCTTCTATCCCATGCCTGACATTAGGCAAGATAACAAAAAGTTCATATTTATTTCTATTAGGTAGAGCTAGATAATTAATTTTTCGATTAGTCAACGATTATTTCTGCCATGTCCTCCATCTCTATGATAGAATAATAAAATGATAGATACAGCTTAAATGTCTGAATGCTGTTAAATTGTGGAAATTACTGAAATATAGTGAATAAAAATGTAATCTGTAGTGTTTGGGCACTTTTGAAGTGAGCCATTTACCCATCTCCCATTGCACTTCTGTCTTCAGCAGTTTGTGTAATTCAGTACTGTTACAAATTAACGATTATTTGACAATAAAATTTGTGGTCGACAAATTTAACTAATCGACATTGCCTATTATATCGACTCATTGTTGCAGCCCTATTAGAAGGTTCTGTTCTATTGGTAGTACTTGGAAGTACTCTACAGGGACTGGACAAGATCTGTATGTACATTTGCTCAATGCATTCATAAGAATATAGTGTGTTTTGGGTATGTGCCATATCGTATCGTGCACAATAATATTGCCAACATTTTGAATATAGTGAACGATATTAGACCCTGAAATATGGCACCATATGACCCACCCCTGCTTATCACATCAGGGTACGACTTTTTAGCTGTTTTTAGCAAAAGAAAAATTTGCACTTTTCTCAATTCCCATTATATAATATCTACTAGAGACAAATTATATCTGTCCATTATCATTTTTTATTTACTTTAATCCTGTATATAAGAAGATATTTAGAGTGCATTATTATTAGTATTATGATATTCTGGATCATTGACTTCTGTTAAAAATCTAATAAAATTCTTGAACTTTTTAATATCTTAATAAGGGATGTGCCAAATCATATTGTATGCAGTAATAGAATTACATTTTAGTTTTTTCAATATTTTTTTTATTTTTAAAATATCACCAACAGTATTCTATTGCAAAAATACCGTGAAATATCATATTATTTTATAACCATATCGCCCATTTCTAGTGTGTACGTAAATGGCTTTGAATGTGAGTTTATATTCTGAATGAAGTGGATGATGTGTGTATTGTGTAATCACCAGTGGGCGTCATCATGTCTTTTCAGGTTCCGATGAATGGTACGCCGCAGTTTTCTGAAGGTCCAGTGAACTCAGACTTTTCCGGAGTCCTTCAGGTAAAAAGCGAATCTCTCTGTCTCTCTTTTACCTTGAGTTTATTGATGCTTGAGATGGTTTGTATCTTCTCTGCAGCTGGAGTCGGTTCTCTGAGTCATCCAGGGTCCTCTATTGCTTTTTACTCGTCAATGTTTATAGAGTTAGAATATACCCAACAATACCCATTTATTTTTTTTCTCAATCTTTTTACATTTGTATCAGTTGTAAAGTTATGAAGAGTAGAGTTGCAGGTATACAGTGAATAGCTCTATTTAAGTAATGTTCTAATACATATTATGAGACTCAAAAACTACTCAACTCAAGTAAAGAAAAATTACTTGAAGAAATGGAGGTCAGTCAGTGCGAAACATTTCAATAATTTTGAAAGTACCTCATAAGTGCAGTCACAAAGACCATTAAAAATGTTATGTTGAACCTGGCACTCATCAGGACCAACCCAGGAATGGAAGAGTAAGAGTTAACAGTACCTCAGATAAGAGCATCTAAATGCTTTGCAAAGTATTTTGCTATGTTTAACACTTTTAATTTATTACATGATTGCTTATGTGTTCCTTCAAAAAAAAATAAAATAATAATAATTATTAAATTGCGCTCTCGGAGGAAAGAGCAGCAACTCGGTTCTGATACATCAGCTCACAGGCGCAGCCTTGTGCTGATCGACATCACCCTAGGAGTGATGAGGGGAAAGAGCGCCATCTACTGTACCCACCCAGAGAGAGAAGGCCAGCTTTGCTCTCTCGGGGCTCCGGCAGCTGATGGCAAACTGCATGACTGGGATTCGAACCATTCAACAATCTCTCAAAAAGCAGCGCTTTTAGTCTATTGGACCACTTAGAGCCCACCATAGGTTTTTGTAGCCTGGTAATAAATGGAGTGTGTGATGACCTACACCACAGGCAGAGGACTTTATGATATCCATATCAATATTGGAATTATATCATATCAAATAAAATTAAAACATAATTCAACCATATAGGTTAAGAGGATGGGAGACCTATTTCTATTAAGTCCGACACCCTGTGATGCTCTCACTGTCCTCTAAATGACCTCTCCTGGTGCTCTGATGTTTGTGCATATTGAGTATTCCCTCATAGGGACATTACAGATGTGCAGCAGACCAAAGTGTGTCTTTATTTCTCTCTCTCTCTCTCTCTCTCTCTCTCTCTCTCTCTCTCTCCCTCTCTCCCTCTCTCTTGGTCTCTCACTCTCTCTCTCTCACTCTCTCTCTCTCTCACTCTCTCTTTTTCTTAATCTGTCTCTCCTCCTCTCTCTGTCTCCTCTCTCTTTCTTAATCTATCTCAATCTCTCTCTTTCTCGCTCTCTCTCTGTCTCTCTCACTCTCTCTCTCACTCTCTTTTTCTTAATCTCTCTCTCCTCTCTCTCTCCTCTTTCTTAATCTCTCTCTATCTCAATCTCTCGCTTTCTCGCTCTCTCTCTTTCTCTCTTTCTCTCTGTCTCTGTCTTTCTCTCTCTGTCTTTCTCTCTCTCTCTGTCTCTATTGATGTTGATCTCTCTCTCTCTCTCTCTCTCTCTCTCTCTCTCTCTCTCTCTATCTCTCTCTCTCACACAGACCCCGTTCACGTTCGGTCTGAATCAGAAAGCCCCCTACACCACCGGTGATCGGTGTCTGCTGTGCCGCAGTGAGCGTAAGGACAGCGCTTTACAGGAATCGGGACAGAATGGCACGGGCCAATCCCCCAAAGCCTCCAGCGCCCTCCAGTTACCCCTCTACGTCTGCCCCGACTGTAAAAGCACTGTGGAGAAGGACAACCGCCAGCCCCCCTCGGACCAGTCCTCGTTGGTACGTCCCAATGCCCCCTGTCTGTTTCACTGAGCTCCTGCTTTCAGCTGCTGCGTTGCTTCAGTTTGCTTTAGGGATGTTGGACTGGATAGATTGAATATACCGATACAAGCTCAGTAGAAATTTTACTACAGCCATTTACCTTTTATAACTCTGTAGTAAACTTTAGTCATTATTAAAGATCTCATTCCATCGTTTTAAAATAGTAGGGGTGGGCGATATGGCTGTAAAATATCACAATATTTCAGGGTATTTTTGTGATAACGATATACTTGGCGATATAGGAAAACTAAAATAATGCATTAATTTCAGGAATATAGTATAATAGTATAACAGAATAATCATAATGTGGCAAAATAAATTATATAGCATAAAATAATATAATGCAGCAAAAAATATTGCAGAATATTTAGTGCATGCATATAAACTGCAAACTAAAACAATTATACAATAAATACACCTAAAGCTTCACAGTAAATAATAGACTACTTTTAAGACAGAACAGCCCTATTATCCCGATATGGATTTTTAATATCATGATATTTCTGTGTCTCGATATATTGTACACGATATAATATTGCCCACCCCTACCTGCTAAGCACAAGCTCTTTCACCATTCAGAGATGAGTATTCATTATTATAATGAATTGAGACTGTGATGTAACAGTTTTGGAATTTTTTATCTGGCCTGTTTTACTTTTTCTGTTTGGTGTGCTTGTCTTATATTTGAAGGAGAATTAGCATTGTTTTAGGTTCATAGTTTGTCAATTTGTATTTACCCAACTCTCATTACTCTCATCTAAAGTGTTTTGAAATTAGCTGTTTTTAATTAAAGCTTTTAAGAAGTTTAAGATGGTCATTATACATAATCTTGCTTTAATTACTCAAAACTGCCACAGAGAGAAACACACAGCTAACAACATCACGTCCACCTTTTGCTGTTCAATATAAATGTTATGAAACTACGCTTTATCTCCAAAGCCTCCCTATCATTAAAGCCTGGAGAAAGACACCTGGCTGTGATTATACACGCAAGCTTTCAATGAAAGGGAGAGGAGAACTGAAGACCCCAAAACAATCATTTTTCTCCCAGATCCAGTAAAACGGCTTAAAGTCTCGACCTGAGACGTGTAGGAAGAGGTGACTCTGGGCTCAGCATGTCTTTTTTAGTTGTTGGGTGTTATTATAAAAGCTGTACTGAGACACTTTAACACACATTCTGGTCTGTTTGGAAGTGGTGGTTTCAGATTTCAGGTGTGTAGGTTCACAGTAAATGTTTCTGTATACACTCAGCTTCTCAGGTGTCTGTCCTGCAGTCACTTCTGTGTTCAGGTCTTTCCTGAAACTGCAAGAATTATAAGCATAATCATAGATAATTTAGTGTATATATTTATATATATATGTATATACACTAATTATCTTATATCTTATATATAATCTTCAGGGTTCCTAAAAAAAAACGTAAAACGTCTTAAATTAAAATTAGAAAAATAAATAATATGTTAATAATAAATTTATTAATGATAATAAATAATTGTCTGTTAATTAGCTTTAGGTATTACATTTTTAGATGGTTTAATGCCGATGGGAAAGCATATACTAACTTTATCGGTAAGTTATCTGGGGAGAGAACTAAGGTTGGTGGAGAGCTAGCTAACATTACTGGGGAGAGATAAAAAAAAAGGTTAGTGTAGAGCTAGCTAAGCTTAGCGGAGAGCTAGCTAACGTTAGCCTCAAGCTAGCTAACGTTACGGGGAGAGAAAAAAGTTAGCGTAGAGCTAGCTAAGCTTAGCAGAAAGCTAGCTAACGTTATCCGCAAGCTTGCTAACGTTACTGGGGAAAGAAAAAAGGTTAGTGTAGAGATAGCTAAGATTGGTGAAGAGCTAGCTTATGTTAACAGGAAGAGAACTAAGGTTAGCATCGAGCTAGCTACCGTTAACAGGGAGAGAACTAAGGTTAAGCTGACATACTAATGTTAGCGGCAAGTTAGCTACCTTACTGGGGAGAAAACTAGGGTTAGTGGAGAGCTAGCTAACATTAGCGGTGAGCTAGCTAGCGTGCTAACATGTGCTGCATCACAATGGAACAAAATTGAAAAAGAAAATTGATACCAAATAGTGAACGTTTAGATTTAATTTTCAATACAATAAATTATTCTCTACCTAAGACGTTATGACTACATTTTTTGGACTAATATTTATATTTATTGAGGTATTAAAAAGGGCTTAAAAAGCATCAAATTTGACTTTTAAAATGGAGCAAGATCTTGATCTCATTCTACTTTGTTTACTTGCTCCTGGACTCTACCTGTGGTTGGACAGTGTAATACACTTTTACTCCACTGTCATAAATGCAAATACGTTTAGACCTTTCTCTTTAGTAGCTGCTGAATGTAACTTATAAAGAAACTTGTAATCTAATTTAGTTACTTTATCAATTTCTTGATTTTAGTAACTAAGTTACTTTGTAAAGGGATAATCAGTATTCAGATTACTTTTTTTTTAAATAACTATGCCATCACTGCTTATAGACAGCTGTACGTGTGCGCATTTTTAACTTATTTTTATCCATTTTTACTTTTATTTTTCCAGATACACTATAAAATTAATAACCTACAAAATGCTGATTACATGTGCACATTTTGCCTGTCTGAAGAGTTTTAATTATTTATTTAGTTAGTTAATACAGCTCAGGGAAAAAAAATAAGAGACTTTTGCGTTTTATAGGTTCTTGCTTGAGTAAAATGAACATCGTTGTTTTATTGTTTATTCTAAACAACACGGACAACAATTTCTTCCAAATTCCAAATAAAAATGTTAGAGTCATTTAGAGCATTTATTTGCAAAAAAATGAGAAATGGCTGAAATAACAAAAAAGATGCAGAGCTTTCAGACCTCAAATAATGCAAAGAAAACAAGTTCCTATTTATACAGTTTTAAGAGTTCAGAAATAAGTATTTGGTGGAATAACTCTGGTTGTTTTTTAATCACAGTTTTTAATTGGCATCATGTTCTCCTCCACCAGTTTTACACACTGCTTTTGGATAACTTTATGCTACTCACTCCTGGTGCAAAGATTCAAGCAGTTCAGTTTGGTTTGGCTTTCTCTCCTTTCTTGCTGCAGAATCAGGACTTTTTGTTGCACATGCCGATGGGTAGCGGTGGATTATCCCAGGAGGCAGCGGGAGCCGGCGGGAGGTTAATTGTGGGGGCTCCTACCTTACCAACACCGGACCTCAGCACGCAGATCTCCGCAGACACGGTGTGCAGCTGTGAGGCCTGCAACGAGAGGAGGTGAGGACTAAAATAACTTCACCAGCACTGACCTGAGATCTGCTTCTCCCTGCGGGATTTACCACTTTACTGAAGCGGCTACATTTAAACTCTGTTTAAATGTCCCTCTGTAGAAGAGGCTGGATTTGACTGACTTACATTTGTTTTGTTTCAATAGAAATTAATTTTATAATTATAACAAGAAATATCGCCATATTATTTTAGGGTTTATCAATCAGCCATACTTAGGGTACACTCAATTTTCGAGTTTTAGTTCATGTTATTGTAACAGTTTTAAATATTCAGCAGCAACATTTATATTAAATATTATTAAATTAAAAAATATATAATGTATAATGTTTAGCACCAAAAAACATACTTAAATACTAAGATAGCTTTTTCTCCTGCCTTGTTTGGTCCAGTTCGAACCAAAGTATCAGGTGTAAAAGGGGGCTTAAATCACGGTCCTGTACATCAGGGATCAGCAATAGGCAGCCTGCAAATGTGGCCCACAAGTTTGAAACCTCTGCCCGTGAGGTTGTTTGAACTATAATGAACGAAAATGAAAAAATAAAATAAAATAAATATAAATAAAATGCTTCTCTGGTGAGCTTTTGTTTACAAATCTCCCCTATGTCTCTGCCTCACTCAGAGTGGTCTGCCCGTTTTCAGGCTCCCTATCTGCTTATATTTTATATATCTTTTTTTTTTTTTTTTTCTGGCGCAACCCTGACGAGGAGTGTGTAGTTATTTAGTTTTTATTTATTATTTTCTTCTTGGGTTTACCTGCTTTGAGATTAACTGTTCTGCAATTGTGTTCAACAACCCTCTGGGCTGGAGAGCTACTAGTCTGTAACACTACACATTTTAGATCAGGTGTAATCTATGGTATACCCCGAGTCTAAAGATCAGTATTTATTTATTAGTTTGTTTAACTATTTGGAGATCAATTTTTAATAGGGGTGTCAACGTTAAAGCGTTAATGCACGCTGTAAATTTGTAATCAGTAACGCGTTACTATTTTTTTTTAACGCAAGTTAATTAAGGCTTTCACCGTTATCTGCTCCGACCCTGCCCAACACACTGATCTCTTTACTGGCTGAACGATTGAACAGCTCGCTCATACGGTGTCCAGAAGTAACACTCAGGTTTAGACTTCCAGCTCAGACCCGGTTAGAGTCCTCATCTCTGATGTTTTTTAAATATTTAAATTAAGTTTGAATTCATAATTCCTCTCAACATAATCACACATTCTTTATTCCAGCACCCTGCGTTGATTTTATCTTCCCTCAAACATAAAGTATATACTAATACTTTAATTGACACCACTAATATACATAATATACATAATTGCATTTTACATTTATTACATTAATTATTTTATTTATACATAAATATTTACTATAGTAATTTACGTTTGAAGAAAAACAAATGCGATTAATCGCAGTTAATCACAGAATTTTGTTGTGATTAATCCGATAAAAAATTTTTAAACGATTGACACCACTAATTTTTAATAATCTTTTCAATTTTTTAGGGAGATCACAGCGGAATCAGAGCGCGAGTCCCAGCAGCTACAGAACCACTGGTCAGAGGTTCGATACCTCGTCCGCTGCATCTACCGTCAGACAGGCACTCCACTGGCCGACGACCAGGACCAGCCGCTGGACCGGGACAAAGAGAGCATGAAGGAGCTGGTGGACAGGTGAGTTCAGATCTAATCTACAGCCTTTATCTTTCATTATCTTCAAACAGAGAAGGTTTTCGTGCAAGTAGTGTTTTAGAACTTAAAGAATGACACAAGTCACTCAGTTTTTGCACTGCTTTACTGGTGTTTTTGATTCTATGAATTTAATACTTTAATAATTTTATAAAATAAAATTAAAAAAAACATTAATTACTTATGTTTGATGTATGAACATTAAGCAGGTGACTTTTTTTTTTTTTTTAGTTTTACTTCAAAATGTTTTGATGCCGTTTAATAAGCTTATTTATGACCCTGTTATTTTGCATTGGCATTAAAAATACACTGATTTTTTATTTATGGAGGTTATTGAATAAAACCAGACACCATTAAATAATTTCGGTAATCAATAAATCTCCTGTATTCATTGATTAATTTTTTTAATTGAATTATAATGTCTTGTGCAGTTTGTGCAGTCATCTCATCATTCCCCCATATCTCACACAGGCTTTGTGAAAAGGACCCGTACCAGCTGTACCAGCGGCTGGAGCAGCAAGCGCGCGAATACGTTCTAGAAACAAAAGTTCGGCTGCTCAAACACTTATCGGCCGGTTCAGAAGCTGCAGGAGCCACTCAGGGTCCACCGCAGGCCCACCAGTTCATCTCGCTGCTACTGGAGGAGTACAGTGCCCTCTGCCAGGCGGCGAGAACCATCAGCAGCTTCCTGCTTACACTGGTGAGTTAGCATTAGCATCTACACTGCCTGGCAAAAAAATAAAAAGTCTCCACCTCGATGTAAGTAAGTAAATGATGTGAGGTTGGTTGAAGCTGCAGTTGTTCTGCAGGCTTAGGTTCAGCAACAGTATGTGCTGAAAGAATGAGGTCAGCTGACTACCTGAATATACTGAATATAGACCAGCTTTTTCAATCAATGGATTTTTTCTTCTCTGATGACACAGCCATATTCCAAGATTACAGTGCGGGGCAGTGGACAAAATGGCTATTTTATTAAACGTGAGGTGAAGAAACTCAGAGATGTGTGCCTGGACAGGACTAAAATTACCTGAGAACCACGGAGTTCAACGAAAAACAGGAGATAATTCAGCCTCAGAGGACGTCTGAGAAAAAAACATGCATAGTCGTTTTGGACAAAAATAAAATCACAAAGGACCCCCCATAAAAGAGAAAATTACCCCAGAACCCCCTGAGAAACTACTCCCATCCGGATAGGGCTCTAGGGTGTGTGACCTTTTTTTTTGGTGGCAACTTTTTTTTTTGGCCAGGTAGTGAATAACACCACGTGTCTGATGTGCAGTAATAGAAATGTACAGGGGTTGGACAATGAAACTGAAACACCTGTCATTTTAGTGTGGGAGGTTTCACGGCTAAATTGGAGCAGCCTGGTGTTCAATCTTCATTAATTGCACATTGCACCAGTAAGAGCAGAGTGTGAAGGTTCAATTAGCAGGGTAAGAGCACAGTTCTGCTCAAAATATTGCAATACACACAACATTATGGGTGACGTACCAGAGTTCAAAAGAGGACAAATTGTTGGTGCACGTCTTGCTGGCGCATCTGTGACCAAGACAGCAAGTCTTTGTGATGTATCAAGAGCCACGGTATCCAGGTTAATGTCAGCATACCACCGAGAAGGATGAACCACATGCAACAGGATTAACTGTGGACGCTGTAAGAGGAAGCTGTCTGAAAGGGATGTTCGGGTGCTAACCCGGATTGTATCCAAAAAACATAAAACCACGGCTGATCAAATCACGGCAGAATTCAATGTGCACCTCAACTCTCCTGTTTCCACCAGAACTGTCCGTCACCACAATAAATTATTGTGCTCTAAAACCAGGAGTTTTACTTTCATTGTGCAACCCGTGTAGCTTCTCTTCTGATTTCTCTTGGATTTACAGTAAAATGATTCAGCAGCATTTATGTTATAACGTTCCATAATGGTATTTGGAATTTTTCATTCTGCCTCAAATGATTTGTAACGTCTTGGCATGTGAATTAATCTCTGTTTGCATTCATTTCCCGATCATAATGTAAGAATAGTGACCTCACCCTGGAGTTTCTTCCTTTTCTTGGCTGGGCTGAGTTTCGCTGAAACTGGTCTGCGTTTCATAACTGTAGGAAATGATTTCATGTTGCTGTGTATAGCAGTAAAACCCAATTATATCTTCTGGAAGTCTTTCTTCCTCCGAGAATTTTACAGGAATGGATTAAGTGAATCACTGGGGAGGGTGAGGACCAGTGCCTGCTCAGTATTCTCCCAGCACTCAGAGAAATGTATCTTGTGAGAGGTGATGTTTAGAGTCTGGAAGGAATATTAATTTCTGCAGTTTTAATTTGGTGTGAATCTGCACTGTGTGTGTGGAATTCTACAGTCTTAAATCAGATTTTGAGTGAATAAAAAAATTTGATTTAAGATTGTGGAGTACAGTGGCCAGTGTGCATACAATAGATACCTTTGTCCCAAATAGAGGGAAATGTAAATGCAATGTGAATTTCCTTCAGTATGTTTTCAAACTTTTGACTTAAACCTATTGTATTTTCAGCTTAAAAAAAACACCCTAGATTACCGTTTCTCAAAAAGATTTCCAAAAATAGAAGCATAAAATACAGATGCTAGCTAGATTTTAGATCAAAACATGGTCAAACTAATATCAAATATCAAAAATGTTAATATTTACAGAGCAAAGAAGACCGATTTCTGTAAGTACTTTAAAGTGGCAGTCCGTATTATTTTGTTTCTAGGGCATTTCTGAGTGGATAAGGGATAAAATATTGTGTTGAATGGAAACAGTGTGCTGGAACCACCATCCCTGCTAAGCCTTATAATATATTAATACTAAAAACTGGGGTGTTCGGTCACTTTTTGCAGGAAGTTTTCTGGCCACGTCACACATTTTTACGTACTTACGTCACACATACAGTGTCTAAAAGAGGATCCGGCACAGTTTTACTAAACGCGAGGGGCTGGTGGAGCAATGGAGACTTCAGAAGGGGAAACTCAGAGCTCAGTAACTCATTCACTCATAGTAAAAACAAAGAAACGGAGGAGTGAAGTTTCTCTCTCTCTCTCACTCTCTCTCTCTCACTCTCTCGCTCTCTCTGACTGAACATAACCTGGAATCGGATTCATCCGTTTTGAAAGGAAACCGCGTCACACACATTATATAATTCTTCCGCATGCTCGGATCAATTACCCATTCTCAACAGAGAGGGTCCTAAATCCCAAAAGTTACGGACAGCAGCTTTAATATTTAGGACAGTAAAGGTTGTTCAAACTAGCAGTAAAATTCTGAAAATTGGCCTGTGGCTCTAAAGGTATCATATTGATTAGTCTTTTGTAATTGCCTAAACCTGTAGTCCCTCAGTTATCATAGTCCTGTTCCAGGTAACCTCATGGGGAAAAAAAAAAAGAAACCTACCAATCGCTACATCCATGTTCAGTGATGTTGATGGTATTGTAGTTGTTTGCTAAAGAAAGCTTATTTTAAGAGTAAAGAACATTATTGTCTTTTCTCTGTTGTTCTGCAGGAGAACGAGCATCTAAAGAAGTTCCAGGTGACGTGGGAGCTTCACAATAAGCACCTGTTCGAGAGCCTGGTGTTCTCCGAGCCCATCCTGCACAGCAGCCTGCCTGCACTCGTCTCCCAGCTCAAGTACGGCTCTCTCAGATGGGGGTGTCTGGGGTCGAGTGTGTGTGTGTCTGTGTGTGTAGCTTGGCTTGTAGCTGTGTGCCTGCATGTGTCAGTGTGTGTCTGTCTGCGTGTATGTGTCTATCTCTCTGCTTTTGTGTCTGTCTGCGCGCGTGTCTGCCTGCCTGCGCACGTCTGCCTTTCTGCACGTCTGTCTGTCTGTCTGTCTGTCTGTCTGTCTGTCTTTGGTTAGTCTCTGTCTGTCTTTGGTGTGTCTCTGTCTGTCTTCCCGTGCGTCTCTGTCTGTCTTCGCGTTTCTCTGTCTGTCTTCGCGTTTCTCTGTCTGTCTTCGCGTTTCTCTGTCTGTCTTCGCGTTTCTCTGTCTGTCTTCGCGTTTCTCGGTCTTCGTGTGCGTCTCTGTCTGTCTTCGCGTGTGTCTCGGTCTTCGTGTGCGTCTCTGTCTGTCTTCGCGTGTGTCTCTGTCTTCGCGTGTGTCTCTGTCTGTCTTCGCATGTGTCTCTGTCTGGTGTGTCTCTGTCTGTCTTCGCGTTTCTCTGTCTGTCTTCGCGTTTCTCTGTCTTCGTGTGCGTCTCTGTCTGTCTTCGCGTGTAACTCTGTCTGTCTTCGCGTGTGTCTCTGTCTGTCTTTGCATGTGTCTCTGTCTGGTGTGTCTCTGTCTGTCTTCGCGTTTCTCTGTCTGTCTTCGCATGTGTCTCTGTCTGTCTTTGCGTTTCTCTGTCTTCGTGTGCGTCTCTGTCTGTCTTCGCGTGTGTCTCTGTCTGTCTTCGCGTGTGTCTCTGTCTGTCTTCGCGTGTGTCTCTGTATGTCTTCGCGTGTGTCTCTGTCTGTCTTCGCATGTGTCTCTGTCTGTCTGGTATGTCTGTCTTCGTGTGTGTCTGTCTTTGTGTGTGTCTGTCTTTGTGTGTGTCTCTGTATGTGTTTCTCTCTGTCTTCGCGTGTAGCTCTGTCTGTCTGTGTATAGCTGTGTCTTTCTCTCTGTCTGTCTGCGTGCATGGGTGTGTCTGTGTGTGTGTGTAGCTGTTACTGTCTGCACATGTGTTGTCTGTCTGTGTGTGTTTGTCCGCATAACTGTTTAAACACTGCAGTCCTGCTTGATTGAGCAAGATTTATTCTCCTTTTTAAGGCTTTGATCATGTTTCTGTGTTGGAATAAAATTCTTAGCGGTGTATGAATATTGTGTGTGTGTTTGGTGTGTGTGATTCAGGCAGGGCACGGCGTCTCACGACTCGTACAGTGAGGACATGTACAGGGCGCTGCTGGACAGTCTGCACAGGCTGGAGCAGGAGATGAAGGCAGTGGCGGTGGAATGGATGGAGTGTGAGAAGAGGATAGACGATTACGTTGATGAGCAGGTCACTGTCACTCAGCACCACTGTAGCTGCTGTTCAACTATAATACACTGTAATACATCACACTCTACTGACACTGACACTTTACCACCACAGGTTATACCAAAATAATTCCAATATAATCCTGCATCCCTACTGGATTTCCTGGAAAATCTATACATTTATAAAGACTTCCACTTGTTACCTCCTGTTGTAGTCGCACTCAGAACCGTATCAAAACAACCGGGTTTTCACACCAATTGAACTGCAATAAGAGTACAAAAGAACCGGAGACCGTTTTAACTAATAGTAGGAAATAACTAATAATACTGGTTTAAAAACACCCGTAAGAGTTGCTTGTAGGCAGATTGTGGATTTTGACCTTAGGGTTGGACTGGATCTCTAAAATCACTGCTGAAACAGACTCATTTTTTATAGACAGACACTGTCGGTGAAAAGTAGATAAGGCTTTACTTCTAGGGGCAAAAAACGAGACCATAGTCAAAATAAAAGTTATTTTCAAAACTAGAGAGAGAATAAACCAATAAATCAGGGCTCGTGAGTTTGTTTGAACTCTAATAAACGAAAATGAAAAAAAAAAAAAATAATGAAATGCTTATCTGGCTAGCTTTTGTTTACATTCCTCCCCCGTCTCTCTCTCTGTCGCGCTCGGCGTGACTAGTTTCCGCCCGTTCTCGTTTTTCCGCTCGTTCTTGGGCTCCCTATCTCCTTATAAAGGAGTTTTTTCCCGGTCGTGTCCCAGTTCACTAGCCGGGGCAGCGGTAGTGTATTGGATCGTGACCCTGAAGACATGGGTTCGATACTTTGCGGAAAAAAACTATGCAAACAAACGGGTATATATACACGTACAAATGATTAACAGCTGAAAATAATTCTAGAATTCCGGGAATGATGAGCATGAGAAATTGAAGCGATTGGCTGAGTCCAAACATATGATATTGTCAGATGCATGCTGGGGATTGTTGTCCTAGAAAGGCGCATGTTTATTGACTGAAGGAGGAAAGGCAGAGTTAGGAAATGTCTGTAACCGGTTTGACAGATATTAGTATTTAATTGCTTGCTAAAGGCCAACACTTCACTTTATTTTAAACAGTTTCTCTGTTTTTCTGCTTCTCAGTTACTTTTTAAGGTGGAAGGGCAAAACCTCACAAATCAGCGGACTGAACCACATAAGTCTCTAATCAGTAAAAATGTAAGTTGTTTTATCGCAACTTTTTTTTTCTTCAACTTTTGTTTGATGATTCAGTTTTTATACTTCAAATAAATTAATTGTAAATGTTTTGATTGCCTAGATGTCTTTAAGGACTAAGCAGCGCATGCTTAAAGAAGATGGGGAGATCTTCAAACAGAGAAGGTTTTTTGAGGAGCAGGTAATGTTCATAACTTTTTTTTTTTTGCACAACAAAAGTCCCTTCTCCCAAATTCTTCTCCAAAATTCCAAATAAAAATAGTCATTTAGAGCATTTATTTGCAGAAAATGAGAAATGGCAAAGAAAAATGCAAAGAAAACAAGTTCATATTCATAAAGTTTTAAGAGTTCAGAAATCAATATTTGGTGGAATAACCCTGGTTTTTAATCACAGTTTTCTTCATGCATCTTGGCATCATGTTCTCCTCCACCAGTCTTACACACTGCTTTTGGATAACTTTATGCCTTTACTTCTGGTGCAAAAATTCAAGCAGTTCAGTTTGGTGGTTTGATGGCTTGTGATCATCCATCTTCCTCTTGATTATATTTCAGATGTTTTCAATTTGGTAAAATCAAAGAAACTCATCATTTTTAAGTGGTCTCTTATTTTTTTTCCAGAGCTGTATATGGTCTGTAAAGTAAGATGAGTGTGATTAAGTGCAGTGTCTGTGTGATGATAATACCATTTGTGAAGTTTATTTTTGTTCATAATGAAATGATCTAATCTGAGCTAACAATGTCTGTTCAGTTCCTGCAGAACAGTAAGAAGTCTCTGGCAGGAGACAGCACCTTCACAGACACCGTAAAGCAGATGCTCTCCTCTAGACTCAACATCCCAGACTGTCCCAACTGCAACTACAGGAGAAGGTAATGTACCTTCAGGCTGTGTGTTTGTGAGCCTTTATACACTTATCAGCCATAACATTATCACTATTGACCGGTGAAGTGAAGGAACATTGATTTTCTTCATCTATAGTGGCATCTGCCAAATGTGTATATACTGTATTATTATGCAGCAAATAAAGATCCTGTGGAGTCAGTTTCTCGATCTCTGACCCGATCTGATCTGTTGTAGTGGGAGATTACTAAATATGGGTCTAGTGGTGCTTATGTTATGATTGATCAGTAATGGTGTAATGAAGTATCAAGGGGTTCCAACGCAAGTATGGAAATATGGAAGTATGGAAAAGTGCAGAATTTGATTTTATACATTTCCAGTTCTAGAAAAGTATGGAAAATGGAAACTATTGTGTACAGTTTTGTTGGGTTTCATTACTGAAAGATTGGCTGTCACGATGGTGTGTTCATTAAAGCACAGGAGGATGAACAGCCTACAACTGATGCACTTTATTCAGTGTCTTTTATAATGACGCAGAGCAGAATCAAGATAACTGATGCATGAATGGATAGTGATTAAAGCATGGATGAGGATGAGTGGATGGTTGAAGGAAGAAGGAAGGTGATGGATGCATGGATGGTTCATCTACAAATAAATATAAAAAATATATAAGGAACAGTAAAACACAATACAAACAGTGCAACAAAGGAACAGCAAACAAAGTGACCAACAAAACAAAGGAAACAAATGGACGCAATAAAAATTGACAGATTAACATAAATGGATAAAGTGATTGATCAAAAACTTACACAAACACACACCCATAGGAAAAACAGTCTTCAATCCATAAATGTACAATTCCTCAGACCATGCCAAACTGAGTAAAGTAAAAATGGCCAACACTGATCTTATAAACCCTAGGCCCCACCTTATCCTGCTGCAAAGAATTATGGTCTTTGTAGTATTTCCAACATATTGTATGGAAAAATATTTATGGTTTCCAAATCTAATGGTAACAGCCTTGTTCTGTTTTCTAAAATGTCATCAAAATGTCTTGTATAATTGTTGACAGAACTCATGATGGGTAAATGTACATTTATGAAATTTTAAGACTGATTGGCTCAGATTTCGTATGAAATTGTTTTTATTGTGTTTGATTTTTGCAAAAATACTTTTCATTTGTCTCCAGACACATCCTCATCATGCAGCAGTCCAGCATTTAGAAACCTGTTGCTGATAGTAGATTTTTTGACTCTGCTCCACGCTGTCAGGATCCGCTGGCAGATTTGAACAAAAGTTCCTCTTTGCATGCGTCCGGTATTAGTAAATTATTTCTCGCTGCTTTTTATCCAAGCTTTCCACTCTGCTCAGAGCACCACTTTAAAAACACAATTCACACTGATGTTGAGTATCTGCAAATACTTTTGTCCAGACAAGCCCTGGATTAATGTACACGCTTAATAGTTTATTTGAGTGAGTAAACTTTTGCAGTTTTGAAGCTCCTTAGCCACACTAGTATATAAGCCGCCGTGTTTTTATATCATGTAAAAATAAAAAAAAATTTATTGCACCACCACTGGCACTTGCATTGGTTGAACACCAGAGGTCGGAATTGCACTAGTGCAGGCTGGAGAGCCAGTGGGCGTAAGCTAAGGGTGGAAAATGCTGTATGTCAATACTTTTGTACTGAAAGCAATCACACAACTGCTTTTTTTGATGTCAGTCACTTGTTATTAAGCCAACGAGCAACCAGAGTTGTTCACCCCTCCTACCAGGGATTAGTATGGATGTGTTATTTTGACTTGTGGGAGCTGGGGTTGTTAAAACAGTCCTTAAAACTGTACAATAGGTCTAATAAACAGTATGTATACATGTATTTACTCAGGGGGTGTTTGTTATACAAAGTGTGTTTGGCATTGTGTATACATTTAAGAAATTTAATTATTATTTTTCATTTAACATTTCTTTCAAATATCCTGAGAAAATTGAATCTTGAATCCAAAATCATGAATTAAATCAGGTTATAAGCAGAGTGCATTATTTCACCCCTACTAATCCGTGCTTGATATTTCAGCCCTATTATGAATTAAGCAGAATTAGTTTAGCTATTAGCCATAGCTGATGCTAATGCTCTAAACCAGAGCTACTTACACTTTATTTAAATTATTTGTGTTTCTCACAGGTAGTAGAATGTACAGAATGCAGATAAACGAGTCTTCTTTTGCTTGACCAATCCAAGCTCATTTATTTTCTATGCCCCTCCTCCTTCCTTCATCAGGTGCACGTGTGACGACTGCAGCCTCTCGCACATCCTCACATGTGGCATCATGGATGCCCCGGTGGGGGAGGAGCTGCACCTGAAGTTACCGCTGCAGGCAGATCCTCCGAGGGACTATCTGGCTGAGGTGCATCCTCCCAGCATCTCCTCTGGAAGCTGTGGCTCTGGATCCGGGTCTGGATCTGGGTCAGGATCAGCATCCAGCTCCCCAATCACCATCCAGCAGCACCCCCGCCTCCTCCTGCCTCAGGACGGAGCCCCCACGTTGTGAGTCATACTGCTGTGCTCTAAGAGAAATGTTAACCCTGTGAGGAACGCTGCATTATACAGTTCAGATATCTCAGAACAGACTAGTGCATCTCAAAAAATTAGAATATCATTGAAAAGTTACTTTATTTCCGTAATTCTGTTCAAAATGAGAAACTCATATCAATATATAGATGTATTACAGACAGAGTGTTTATTTATTTTATTTAGGCCTGTCACAATAAATACATTATCGATGTATCGTTTAATAAATGACCTAATGACATGTCCTTATCATGTTAATAATCGTGGTATCGTCCATTGTGTTTGCACTTACAAAATGCACTTACATATGTTGTGACTGTAGGCATGACTCGTAGTGCAGAAGCACAGAGAGACAGACACAGGGAGTGAATGAAATCAAAATGTACCTTTATTAGGAAAAATGTCCTCCATCAACACTCAAAACTAACTAAAAGACACATAGAAATGCCCAGTGCGGCTCTAGTTGCTTAACTTTAGTGTCTCTTAGGTTTTTGTTGCCTTATCCTTCCTCTCATCGTCAGCGTATCTCTCGAGTGAAGGCTGAGGCAGGGTCGTAATGCCGGTCCAACGTGTGCCAGCTGGGGCAGACTGGGGCTGCATGGTGTGGGGCGGACCCATGGTTCCCCTGCCTCTGCACTTCGCTATATATATATATATATATATATATATATATATATATATATATATATACCCTACTTTGATTCAAGCTGGAAACTATTCAGGTTCCAAGATTAGGCCCATGAACAGAAATTGAAAGTTTATTGTCTTTAAATAGATAGAATTCCTTTGTTATGATATTATGTTATCATTATATTAGTGCCATTTAATGGTGTTAAAATGGCAACAATATCATTTATTGCAAACATATAGTGACAGGCCTAATTTTATTGTTAAATATTTATGGCTTACAACCAATGAAAACCCAAAAATCAGTGTCTCAGAAAATGTTAATATCATGTAAGACCAATTGGTACTTTTTGCAATATGGGCAGTGTGCCAAGTCCTGCTGGAAAATGAAATCCGCATCTCTAGAAAAGTTTCTTGCAGAGGGAAACAAATGTAATGTCTCTCCATCACTCCATCAACCATCACTGATTGGTGGAAACTTCAAACTAGACCTCAAGCAGTTTGGACTGTGTGTCTCTCCACTCTTCCTCCAGACTCTGATCCCTTGATTTACTTTAAATGAAATGTAAAATGTACTGATGATCAGTGATGGTTTGGAGAGACATGTCATCTGCTGGTGTTGATCCACTGTGTTTTATTATCAAGTCTAAAGTCAGTGCAGTTTTGTTTTCCCACAAAATCTTACAGCACTTCCTGCTTCCCTCTGCTACTGACAACTTTCTGTTTTTGTGTTGTTGTTTTTTTACTGCAGCGGTAGTGATGAAGATGACGACGATGAAGTGCCTCCACTCTCAGCCATTTACCCCCTGAGCAGGTATGAAGATGCTGGAGTTGTGGCCAGTATGAACGGAATCCACGCACAGCTGAACGGAGGGGGAGAGAACATGGCTCTCAAAGATGAGGTGGGTCTTCTAACAAAAACAGCTTACTCTGATTTAGCAATTAGAGTTATTTTAACAATACCACGGATATCATAGCAACCACCACAGATATCATAGCAACACCTTAGCAACCACTTAGCAACACTAAAGCAACCATGACAGATACCATAGCCCCCCCTTGCAACTACCTGACAGCACCTTAGCAACTACTAACCTGAGCAAATACCTGACAGCACCTTAGCAACTACTAACCTGAGCAAATACCTGACAGCACCTTAGCAACTTCTAACCTGAGCAAATACCTGGCAGCACCTTAGCAACCACCTAGCAAACACTTAACAATACTAGCAATACAATAGAAACCAACACAGGTACTATAGCGAGTACCTTACCAAGTACCTTAGGAACTACTGTAGCAACCACCTGGCAACACCTTGGCAACACAATAGCACCCATCATAGATACCAAAGCAATACCTAGCAACCACCTGACAGCATCTTACGCAGCCACTTAGTAACACGCCCGCAACCACCACATATGCCATAGCAACACCTTAGCAACTACCTGGCAGCCCCTTAGCAATTATTTACCAACACCATAGCGACCACCACAGATACCATAGCAACTACCTTAGCAACCACCTGGCAGCATCTTAGCAGCCACCTAGTAACACCATAGCAACCCACAGATGGCATAGCAACACCTTAGCAACCATTTAACAACCCCATAGCAACCACCTAGCAACGTCATAGCAACCACCACAGATATTATTGCAACTACTTTTGCAACCACCTAGCAACAACATAGCAGCCACCTAGTAACACCATAGCAACCCCCACAGATGGCATAGCAACACCTTAGCAACCATTTAACAACCCCATAGCAAGCACCTAGCAACGTCATAGCAACCACCACAGATATTAATGCAACTACTTTTGCAACCACCTAGCAACAACATAGCAGCCACCTAGTAACACCATAGCAACCCCCACAGATGGCATAGCAACACCTTAGCAACCATTTAACAACCCCATAGCAAGCACCTAGCAACGTCATAGCAACCACCACAGATATTAATGCAACTACTTTTGCAACCACCTGGCTGCATCTTAGCAGCCACCTAGTAACACCATAGCAACCCCCACAGATGGCATAGCAACACCTTAGCAACCATTTAACAACCCTATAGCAAGCACCTAGCAACGTCATAGCAACGACCACAGATATTATTGCAACTACTTTTGCAACCACCTAGCAACATCATAGCAACCACCACAGATACTATAGCAACTACCTTAACAACACCATAGCAACACCTTAGCAACCACCATGTATACAATCGCTACACCTTAGCAACCACCTATAAACCACTTAGCACCATCATACTGTGACATGGGATACCTTGGTGATCAGTGTAAGCAATGTTCTAGTTTACAATAGTCTGTCTTTATATATTCTGTCAGTGTAATTAAAGTGGTTTATTTTGTATTTTTTTATTATCATTACACAGTAGATGTAGTTTAATCCTGAGTTAGTTCATTCTGAATCTCAGTGAAGGTCTAATGGATTAATTGATTGATGTGAATTGATATTTTCTCCTCAGTCTCCGAGGGGGAGCAGCAGCAGCTCCTCAGAGGGGGATGATGAGGAGGGGGAGGGGGAGCGTGTGGGTCAGTCTCTGGGCCAGCAGGGGGAGCTCTCTCGGAGCAAAACTGACAGTCCTCCTCCATCGTACCCGCACACACAGGTATACCACCATCACATCATTCCTGCCAACATTTTACATTTATATATATATATATATATATATATCTGTATGTAGTAGCGTTTATTTAGCGTAACTTTATTTCGATTTCTAACAGGCAGTCATAATAATAAATATAATATTATATCTTGATAATATTAATAACAGTAATGATGATAGTACAATCAGGATTACTATTGTTTTATCATAATAATCTAATTTTACAACAGCTAACATTTAATTGTAATCACACTGTCATAAAGAGACGTAAAACAAAAAGTTCCCACTTTCATATTGTAATCACTGTAATTACGTAAATAAAAATGTAATTATATTTTTTTATTTGTGTAATTACGCAGTTGTTTCTCAATTACTATAGCAGATATGTGTAATTATTAAAATACTATTTAGTTGTATTTTTACAATACTGTATACAATTATTTGAGTGTTATTATTAGGGGTGGGAATCGTTTACTATCTCACGATTCGATTCGATTCCGATTTTGGGGGCCACGATTCGATTCAAAATCGATTTTTGATTCAAAACGATTTGAATTATAAAAATTTCTGCTTCTGGCTTATGAATCGTATTGAAAAAAAACCCTCCATAATATACACTGGTCCTGGAGCAAGTAATGTGTTACAAAAACAATAAAATGTGCAGGAATGTGGGTCCTCAGTGACAGAGAAATCACTGGGATATCACAATGACGTTAATGAACAATAAATAAATAATAAATAACACTGCTTTATTACCAGGCTACTAGCGGTGGTGTGTAGGTGACGCTGCTGGGCTGATGTGATGATAGCAGTGGAGCGCTAAAGTTCAGGAGCAGCTGCTGATTAACTAGTTAATTTAAGGTGGTTGTATTTCTTCAGAAAGGGGGCAGGAGGTGGAGAAATTAATTCATATTGTCCATTCCTTAATTCCTCTGTGATGAGGAGCTGAAATTAGCTCTGATTAGCTTATTGTTATTTTTCCGTTCCGCCTTAAATGCTGCAGCCCGCTGCCACCTGTAGCGTTATTTAAGGTGGAACTGGAAAGTTAGCTAGTTAGCTAGCTAACAGTTACTGAAACTAACTACTAGCGATCTTTTTTATGCTTGTTATGAAGCATTCTGCCATAAAACATTGAAACTACACGTTAATCTAAGGTAATATAGTGCTTGTTCTGCCATCTTACCGGTGATTCTCAAACACCTACGCTCTGTGTGTGTCTGGAAGATCTCCGTTTGAAGGGACAAGCCCTATCCCCAGGGTTGCCAGGTCCAACAAAAATACCCAGCCCAAAATCAGTCTAAAACCCGCCCCTCAGAATCGATTTTGGGACATTTTAAATCGATTCTGAATCGTAGTAAATGAGAATCAAGATTCTTATGTGAATCGATTTTTTGGCACACCTCTAGTTATTATGCTGTTATGGCTTTTGAGATGTATGTTTTCTGATATTTTAGTCAAAACTAAAGCTGATATTGCATGTGTATATGTAATCTAATCCATCTGGTACAGTATATATTTTATGTATATATAAATCTAACATTTATATCTAATGTAATATTTACATTGGTGTTGCTTGGGTTAATAATATGGGTTATTATTGCATATTATTACCTCATCTTTAATCTGGGTTATTCATTACTGCTTCTCCTTGTGTATGTTGTGTGTGTGTGTGTGTGTTTTGTGTGTGTGTTTCAGGTAGAGCAGGTGCAGCACCCGTGCGAGTGTCACGTGTGTAATCAGGGCAGTGGTGACGGCAGCACGGCGGGACTGGGCACGGCTGCTCTTCCTCCCGGCCGCCTGCACACGAGCTCTCACCAGTTCTTCTCTGAGAAAACTGCGGCCCACCCGGCACTGCACCTCTACCCCCACATACACGGCCACCTGCCCCTGCACAACCTGTCCCAACTGCCCCGCCCACTGCTGCCCACACTGTACTCCAGCCATCCCCTCACCCACAACAAGGTCAGATACACACTCACATGGAGATAAACATATATTAATCATGCAGCAATGCATGTACACATACACGCACACAATATTGACTTCAATACTGATATATTAAAATAATACATTGGCCCAAAAAGTGCTTTCTTTGATCTGGATATAAAGTATTTATTTAAAAATACTCTAAAACAGCTCGTATTCTAGATAATGGTCATTATTAATATTTACTAATTTGATCTAATCAAATTTACACATTTATTTATACATTTATAATATTTATTTACTATATGTGATGAGGCTAGCATAGAATGCTCATCACCAGTAGCAGTGTAATGCGTACCTTTTATTATCTGTCTGTAATACTTACCTGTAATGGGATGGCTCACTTCGGGGGGTAGGCCGTAGGGCCCACGGCTTATTCTGCTTGGGGGGGGGGAGTCCAGGAATCCTATTTTGAAAGCATAAGCTTGTAAGTGTACATATTTAAGTTTAACCGGTTTATAATGTTATCAGCTGATTTTTTAAAAAAAGAAACTCACTTTGACCCACCTAAATGGGTTAGCTCACCTTGAGGATGGTTTGGTCCACATAGGGGGTGGGGCGAGACCCATAAGAAGGGCGGGAAAGGGGTTGTTGGGGGGCTCTGAGGTA
The DNA here is from genome assembly GCF_023375975.1 of Astyanax mexicanus. NCBI lineage: Eukaryota > Metazoa > Chordata > Actinopteri > Characiformes > Acestrorhamphidae > Astyanax > Astyanax mexicanus. Next base: position 51,053,790 of record NC_064414.1, read on the forward strand.
CTCACCTGTTGCTGCAGCAGAAGCACAGATCATTGAGTTAGAGCTGTGAGAAATGTAGCCTACTGCTTTTAGTCAGGCAACCATTTAATCCGTTTTGTTTTTGTATATACTGTTTTTTTTTTATATATATATATTTTTTTTGCACGTGTAAATAAAAGTTTCACTGCATGGATTGGATCTGCTGCTTCAGCTTGGTTCCTGTTCCCATACACCCACTGCTGGTCTGCACTACCCGGTGACTTCGTGTCTCCCTACACGGGAGTTCGGCGAGCATCGTCACACTATAATATATTATAATTTAATGTAGTTTAATTTGTCTCACACACACACATACACATGCTCTTCTGGCAACGTTTATAGAGATGTGGATTTCATTTTCCAGCAGGATTTGGCACACTGCCAACACTGCCAAAAGTACCAATTATCTTAATTATAATATTATTTTCCGAGACACTGGTTTTTGGGCCTATTTGTGTCTTGTGGTTTTAAAAAAAATGGCAAAACTACTTTTTAAAATTAATTTAATAAAATAAAAAATAACATAAACATATTTGAAAGTCCGAGCAGATAAACCAGCAAAGCACAATATTGTTTGGTTTGGATTATTCAGTCTTATTTTACTTATTTGGTCATAATTATTTTTTTTTTACCCTTTTTGGTTTGAATAATTTAGTTTGTAAATATTTTGGTGCATCCTTACTTTATAGTCAGTGGTTTTGGGGAAAAAAGTGAACATTTTATATATTTCAAAGTTCAGTTTCTGAATATATTTTAGTATATCTTAGCCCCTGTTATGTTGTAAAAAGATGTAATTTTGTCATTTGTCATTGTAATATCTGGAAGAACTTATCACCAAAAACCTTGTGAAAGTAGATTGCTTTTTGTCACCTGTCACCAAATAATCAGCTAACTTTTTTTTTCTTTTTCAAGATTTCTGAAAAACACAAAAAAGCAAAACAACTAACAAAAAATCCTAATTCAAAATGTTGAAATAATTGTTTAAAAAGACAGAATACACTTTATATTCTTAACATTTTAACAGCCACACATTGTGGAGCCTTTTTTAACTTTATGGACAAACAAACAAAAAAATAACAATAAACTAAAAAAAAAAAAAAAAATAAAAAAAAAAATATATATATATATATATATATATATATATATATATATATATATATATATATATATATATATATATATATATATGTTTAGCCTATGGACTTTTTAATTAATATTAAGTAATTTACATTATAGTTATCTTGGGGACGAGCTCTGGATGATGGAGATTAGTTAAGTGAAGGAGCCTAGTCTTAGAAAGCTATTAAAATTTCCTAAATCACATTTTATTTTGATTTATTCATAATAAATAAGCTTAAGTCACACTCAGGACATAGACTTTTATCCTAAAAAGGTAGATTCAAGTGATCTAATCAGCTAAGGGTGTAAAAAGTCAGTTTTGGCCAAAAAAATATATATATTTTGTTAATATAGTTGCATTATCCTTTCCTCAACAACAGGGGGTGTACTGCATCAGCGTTACAGCCCACTGCAGTGCTCACTTCTCTGAAACAGGGCTTAAACTCACACACACACTATTTCACTTCTGACTGGGCAGGTCCCTTTCTCTGTTTCTGTTCATCGATTCCTTATTTCATTAAAATGTCTCTTTCTCGAAATGAATTTGATAAAAATCCATGACTTATGCTAATGCTTTTGATCTGTGCTCGGCATCCAGAGATTACTGTTCTGTAATTCTGTCTTTATTCTTCTTAAACTGTATTATTGCAGTAATTTATTATTGTTTAGTCTCTTGTATTAATACTTATTATTCGATCATTCTGAAATGAAATGCCAAAAGTCATGGGACAGAGACTAGTGTTGTATCCCATGACCTTTTCTTTGTTCCATAGAAGATATAGATTTATGCCACATATTTTCCAGCCCTAACTCAAAATATTAAATATTTTTTTGGTGTAAAACATGTGATTTATTGTCCAGCAATGACCGTTTTACCAGAACTATTGCTCTGCTTGTGTCTGTAAGTTTGCCTTAACTAATTCATGCCTTAACCCTTTGAACCCCAGCCTATTTTTAGTGGGGGTTTTTTTTCTCCATTTCTGTCAGTTCCACTTTCACTTGTTATAACACAGTTATGTTAGGAGGTAGCCACATGTTATTACTATTTTGCTTTATAGCAGAAGTAATCACACCTTATAATGTCATAATTTGAGATATAAATGGAATTTACCATGTTTTGATAAAAATGTTAATTTTTTTTTTTTTTTTACGTATTTTTGAATGTACAGACTTAATGCATTTAATGCACACAAGAGTTTTCTTTTCAATAAAAGTTAGATTAGAGTGTATAATAGTTAAAAGTATAAGTATTTTATTGATAATTCATTACATGAGCAGCACCAGGCGGATTTATTCTTATTGATATTCCCACCTCTAGCATGCAGATTGCTAAGACCTTGACAGTCATAGCAGCTAAAGAGGTTGAATCATTTATTCAGGGCCAATATGGCCAATATTATTACCTAATGAAAGTGATTTAGTACACTGGATATTAACTACCAGCTGCTTATAATGAAACAATAAAGCATGGAAATATGAACAAAATGGAAATCAACCCAAATTCTGCAGGTTTGAAAATAGACATAAAAATGTTTATTATTTTATTCATTGTAATTTAACAGTTGCAGATTTACTTATTTATATATATATATATATGTATGTTTTATGAAACACTTACAATTATGCCTTTTCAGGATTGTTCCTTATCAAACATAAAAGCTATTTATTTAATGCTTAAATAGAAATCTTCAAGATTTAGTGGTGTAATGTCAGGCAGACAGTTGACGAAAGTCCTGGCCTCTATTATTTTCTGTGTTGTAGAATCTCCAGCTGTAATTAATATGTTTTCTTCTTGTTGATCTTATTTATGTTTATTTGTATGTATTGCAGACTCTTCCTCCAGCCCCAACGTCTAACCATGGTGGTGGGAAGCTGCAGCAGCAGCAGGTGTTCAGCCCGGCTCTACCGGAACACGTTTATCAGAGTTGTTTCGGTGGAACGGGAGACTGGAACGGCTTTCTGCCCTGCCCCTCGCTCAAGTTCGAGAACCTGTGGGACACGCACATGATGAAAAACTGGAACCCCAGTGTGCTGCTGCAGGAGCCGCTACCTGGTGACTTTCCTTTATTACTCCATCACTGAGTTTAACAGGTTTAAAGTGCATGTAAACAAACAGTACCATAAACACATGGGATTATTATTTAGCAAACAAAAAAAGTGTTCAACAAACCAGAATATGTTTTATATCTTACTCCAATTTTTTTATTGCATTTTTAGAACCACAGGAACTTATATTGTACTTATATAACAGTGAAACATTTATCCAATGACAACAATTGGTGTTCGAAATCCCACAACCACTCCCAAACCCCTAGAAGAGGTCTTTACCCCAATATCGAACCTCCCCCTCCTAGAAATAAATACGATTAGCAAAAAGTTAGTGTAATATCTATATAATAGAAAAAAGGTGATGAGGAAATAAAGAAGATAAAAACTTTTACCAAAAAATATAAGTAAATAAATAAAAATAACTATAATGAAAATAACTAATAATAGCAAGAGAAAAAAAGAGAAAATAAGTGGGTGAAAACTATCTCACATTTCACTTCTAAGCATCACTGTCTTCTTCAGATTCACAAAATTTCAATTAGCCTAATAGAATATGTTATATATTTAAGCTTTGCAAATCTTGGCTGGATTTCCTCAGTCAGTTTTATGAGGTAGAGTCATCTGGAATTCAGGCTTTCAGTTAGCAGCTGTGCTGAACTCATCAAGAGTTAATGACTTGAATTTCTTGTCTCTTAATGTGTTTGAGAGCATCAGTTGTAAAGTAGTGAAGAGGTAGAGTTACAGGTATACAGTGAATAGTGAATATTTATAGAGTAATGTTTTAATCCATATTATGAAAAGCAACAACTACACAACTAAGTAAAAAAAAAATTACAGAACTTTAAGAAATGAAGGCCAGTCAATCTGAAAAGAAGAATTTTAAGAATTTTAAAAGTATCCTCAAGTTCAGTTGCAAAAAAGACACATTATGATGATGAAATTGGCACTCATCAGGATCACCCCAGGAAAGTAGATCTTAGATTCTCAAGAAAATAGTCTGTGCGTCTCTTTTTTTAATGCTATTTCTATTTTATATAAAGCTTAGGCATGATAATCACCATACAGCAAAATAACAAATCAAACTGTGTTTAAAAAGAAAAGAAAAGTTGCACAAGTTAGAATGTTATAATCACGTCAGCTTCTCTGCTCGTCCGCATTACGCACTTGACTTGCACTTTTTTTTTTTGCATGTAAATTGTTATTAGTGTGCAGTGTGTAGCCTTATTGCAGTTTGTGTCTTTTGCATTTAGGCTATATGCTTAAAGTAAAACAGAAAGTGATTTATATTTTAAAGCATTGTTAATTATATAAGAGTTGATAAAAGTGATCGTAAATTATATTATTGTTCTTGGTCTATTTCGGTTTAATTTTGGTTTAGGCTATATGCTTAAAATAAAAAAAAGTTTGTTCAGAAAGTATTTTATATTTTTAAATATTGTTAATTATATTAGAGTAGACGGGGAGATCGGTTCTTAATAAATGTTTTTTTATTAAATAATAGCTCTATGCTTCTTCAGTGTTGCAATTTTAATTAACATCATTCTGAGCAGATTTTACTCATTTAAACAGCCTGAAAATGTTTTGAAAAAGCTCAGTTTTAATGGTCTACTTACTAAAAAAATTGCCTGGGCTGTATTTTTTGTACCCGATGTAATCTCTTCAGGAAAGCAAGAGCTGTTAATTAACTAACATAATTAACATAGTAGACAAAAGTAATTGCAAATTATGTTATTGTTCTTGGTCTATTTCAGTTTAATTTTGGTTTAAGCTATATGCTTAAAAATACTTTGTTAAGGAAGTATTTTATATTTTTAAACATTGTTAATTATATATTAGGAGTAGATAGGGAGATCGGTTCTTAATAAATGTGTTTCTTAAAAAATAGGTCTATGCTTCTTCAGTGTTGCAATGTTAATTAACATCATTCTGAACAGATTTCGCTCATTCAAACAGCCTCAAAATGTTTTTAAAAAGCTCAGTTTTAATGCTCTGCTTACTAAATAAGAAATGTCTGGTTTAAATCGGGCTCAGGCTCATAAAGACAGTTTATGGAGCGGATCGGGCTGGATTTTTTGACCCGATCTAAGCTCTACAGGAAAGGAAGAGCAAGAGTTTCTCTGTTGTACAGGATATGTTCACCAGAGTTACCAGCCTCAGAAACAACAAGTTAACAGCTCCTCAGATAAGAGCATCTAAATGCTTTACAGGGTATTTTTTTGGTTTGTTTAACACTTTTAAGTTACTACATGACTCATAATATGTTCCTTCATAGTCTGGATCACTTCACTATTCGTTTATAATGTAAAAAAATAGAATAATCTCTGAATAAGAAAGATATTGTCCAAGCTTTTAACTTGTACTGTACATCCCTTCTTCTCTTACCAAGGTGACATGCTAGGTCCGCCTCTCCCCGACGTGCCCCTCCTCTCCTCAGGCTTAGACCCCGCCTCCCCCTCCTCCTCTCTCCCCGCCCCCGACGGCAAGGAGAAGAAGAACGGCTCTAAGAAGAAGTGTCTATTCAACTACCAAGATGCCTTCATGGAGGCCAGCGAAGTCGTGATGGTCACTTCCTCGGCCATTTCCTCCGTCTCCAGTACCGCCACCACTGTCCAGTCAAGTAATAATCACATCCACGTTTCATCTAAAAGACCCACCTCGCTAGGTAAAGAGGGTAGCCGGACGCCGTGGGGTCACTAGCGGCCGGAGTCAAGGCCAGCTGTTCGTGTCGTGTGGTTTTTTTTTTTATGATTTGCTGTGATTATTAGGGGTGTAAAACGCATTGATAGTGGTATATCCATCAGAAAGAGGTTGACTTAAAGTTATAAGTTCAAAAGTTAGTTTAATTTATTTTTTAGTAAAATAATACAGTAAAGCAGTATGTGTATTTGCCCAAACTTCCATTATACAGTCAATCAATTGATTAATCAATCAACCTTTATTTTGACTTGGAAGTACATTGAGGGCAACCCTCATTTTCAGTGTATTCGAGCATTTACAAATACAGGGATTGACATGACAAAGAAAATAATAACTACATTTAATCATTTTAAAATAACAGTAAATATAAGATAAAAATAGATAAAAATATAATTAAAGTAATAAAATAAATAATAATAATAATAATAATAAAACTTGGTTTAGTTGATAAGAAATTAAGATCAAAAGAAGATAAGGTTAATAAAACAAAAAAGTTGAGATAAGATTAAGATGAATAACATAAAAAAATACAATAATAAATGAGCTAAAAACTGTAAAAAAAAAGTAATAATAAAAAAGACAATCAAATTAAGTTAAAAAGCAATAGTACAAAACTATATATAAATAAAATTAAATAAGGAAATAAATAAAAAGAACTAATAAGAACTGAAATGAAAAGTAAAACAGGTTGTAGGCTGTATAGTAAATTCCAGCTCACTGCTGCTCTGTAGCTAAATACAGATTTTCCTAGTTCAGTAAAAACTCAGTACTGTTGGTTTGGGGGTTAGATGGGTTAAGTTTTTTTTTTAATGTACAAACGCTTACCATTTTTGTTGAATCTTACAGGAGAAATTAGATGTAAAATGAATAGTCCACCTCTGGACTTCCCAGCATTATAAAATACAGCGCTGATGCTCCAACAGGCTGACAATGCAGGTAATAGGGGCATAGAATTGCCCATGTAAGGAAATTATTATTTTTTTTATTTATTTCAAATTTTTATTAAATTTTTTGCCCAATTTAACACCATGAGGGTGAAGACTAGCACATACCTTCTCTGATACATGTGAAGTCAGACTCTGCTGCTGATGCATCATTGCTGAGTAGCATCACAACGCTTGGAGGAAAGAGCAGCGAGTCGGTTCTGATACATCAGCTCACAGATGCAGCCTTGTGCTGATCCATATCACCCTAGGAGTGATGAGGGGAAAGAGCGCCATCTACTGTACCCACCCAGAGAGAGCAAGACCAATTGCGCTCTCTGGGCTCCGGCAGCTGATGTCAAGCTGCATGATCGGGATTCAAACCAAAGATCTCCCGATCAGAGTGGCAGCACTTTAGACTGCTGGACCACTCAGAGCCCAGAACAATTTTTTTTTACACCACTAAAAGTTTGTTAATGGTGTAAAAATAGCCATTTTTTTGCATGGGCAGCTCTATGCCCCTATCGCTAGCATTGTAAGCCAGTTAGGAGCATCGGCTAAAAGCGCTGTATTTTAGAATTGTTTACTATAACACACTATTACAAGTCCATTTCACACTGGATTTCTCCTTTAATATTGGTGTTATCTGCTTTCTGCCTTTTTATTATTATGGAGATTTAGATTTTGCCTCTCAGTGATTTTAAAAAGTCGTATTAATTTCAGATTAATTAGCAGATGCCCTGGATACGATGCAGAGCACTAAAGCAAGGCTTTAAAACTTGTAATCTTGTGATTAAAAAAAAAATGAATTTAGAGATTTACACCCTTAATAATAATAACCATAGTAATCAGATATTTAAATTCTTTGTAATAATAAATGATATAGATCTAGATATTTGTCAATGTTTTTTCTTACATCTCTCGTGTTGTTTCTTCTCTTTAGGTGAAGTATTTCACAATATAGTAAAAGAGGACCATATACAACCCAGCCCTGTTGCCCCTAGGAATAGCCCCACCGGTCTGGCCTCCTTACCCCCTCTAAACGGCCCCAGTCACCCCCCTGCCCCAAACACGCACCTACCCAGCATGGGCTCTCAGCCCTTCCCAAAGACTGTAACTCCAGCCCCAGGCTTCTTAGAGGCCCACCAAGGTCTGTGCCTGTCCGCCGGGGAGCAGCCCCCTGCTCCAGCTGAAGGTCCAATCAGTGGACCCAACAGTGTATGCAGGTCAGTCAGGGTTGCCAGTTAATGGCAAAATAGTACTGGAAATATAACGTTTGTGAAGATTTTTATACTTTTACAGGGTTTGTGTGATTTAACTTTATCATCTATTTATTATTGTTTGTTTATTTTTGCCTGATGCATCCAGAGCATTATTGTCTATACTAGTGCATCTCAGAAAATAAGACTATTAATGAAAAGTCACTTTATTTCAGTAATTAATTTCAAAACGTGAAACTCATATGTTATAGTCATATGAAAAAGTTTGGGCACCCCTATTAATCTTAATCATTTTTAGTTCTAAATATTTGGGTGTTTGCAACAGCCATTTCAGTTTGATATATCTAATAACTGATCGACAGTAATATTTCAGGATTGAAATGAGGTTTATTGTACTAACAGAAAATGTGCAATATGCATTAAACCAAAATTTGACCGGTGCAAAAGTATGGGCACCCTTATCATTTTATTGATTTGAATACTCCTAACTACTTTTTACTGACTTACTGAAGCACAGAATTGGTTGAACTTCATAGCCAGGTGTATCCAATCATGAGAAAAGGTATTTAAGGTGGCCAATTGCAAGTTGTTCTCCTATTTGAATCTCCTCTGAAGAGTGGCATCATGGGCTCATCAAAACAACTCTCAAATGATCTAAAAACAAAGATTGTTCAACATAGTTGTTCAGGGAAAGGATACAAAAAATTGTCTCAGAGATTTAACCTGTCAGTTTCCACTGTGAGGAACATAGTAAGGAAATGGAAGAGCACAGGGACAGTTCTTGTTAAGCCCAGAAGTGGCAGGCCAAGAAAAATATCAGAAAGGCAGAGAAGAAGAATGGTGAGAACAGTCAAGGACAATCCACAGACCACCTCCAAAGAGCTGCAGCATCATCTTGCTGCAGATGGGGTCACTGTGCATCGGTCAACAATACAGCGCACTTTACACAAGGAGAAGCTGTATGGGAGAGTGATGCGAAAGAAGCCATTTCTGCAAGCACACCACAAACAGAGTCGCCTGAGGTGTGCTTTTTTTGCATACCTCAGGCGACTCTGTTTGTGGCATGCTGAAATGGCTGTTGCAAACACCCAAATATTTAGAACTAAAAATGAGTAAGATTAATAGGGGTGCCCAAACTCATTTATTTTATTGTCGACATATTGTCTAATGTTAATGAGCTCTTTTTAAGTGTCAATATCAAAATTCATATAAAAATTATGTCACGCTTATGTATTGTATAATATGACAATAGTGTAATTGTTAGTGGTTGGAATTGGTTAGTGAGTGACACAGTGATTGTGGTGACCATGGTGGCATCTCTGTGGTGCTGCTCATAAGAGGCGTGGACCTGTTTTTCTCTGTTAAGCTGCTTTGTGAAAACTTTTGTTGTGAAAAGCACTATAGAAATGGAGTGGAATTGAATTGACATGGTTTGTTTTGCAGTGATCCAGACTGTGAGGGTCATCGCTGCGAAGGGGGCGGGGCCTATGAGCACCAGGCGTATGAAGGTGAGGAGAGTCCGGATGAGGACAGCTGCTCTGAACATAGCTCCTCCACCTCCACCTCCACCAATCAGAAGGAAGGAAAATACTGTGACTGCTGCTACTGTGAATTCTTCGGCCATGGAGGGGTGAGGGAACTCGCTGGTCTACTCTTCTTTTAGCTGCACTATTCGTTTTATATTTACATTTATTTTCTTAGACTTTATTATTTATTTTTTTTTTACTTTGTGCAAGACTAGTACATGCCTAAAGATATTTAAGATATTTTGTGTATTTCAATGCATTCAGCTACTTTAAGGTGCTTTCACAACAACCTTGTTTGTTTGGAACTTTTCTGACTTTTTGTTAGTTTGGGTCTGAACCACGCGTTTACACAATTCTGTTAGAAATCAGCACAACACCTGAAAGAAAAACAACTCAAAGCAGAACTCATAACTGACATTCTACAAACCAGTTAATATGAAATGTAGAGAAACTTCACCCACATACAGGGTTCCCACAGGTCCTTGCAAAGTCTTCAAATGTCTTAAATTAAAAAGGGGTAATTAAGGTCTTAAATGGTAAAATTTACTGTAAATTTGCTGTAAACAAACCTAATGTATCATATTTTTCGCACTGTAAGGCACACCGGATTATAAGGCACTTAGCGCGCAAAAATTACAGTACATACCTAACCCTGCGTTCACACTGGAACGCGACGAGTCGCTTGTGTCGCCCAGCGTTTGTCGCTTGTAGGCGTGTCAAGCTCAACGCGCGTGTTTATCATGGTCCAGCCTCCGACAAGAAAAAAGGCACAAAAAAGCAATCGCTTGGCCACTTTATTCTCCAGCTATAACTCCCAAACTTGCTGGACTGTTGGGCGTTTCTGTGATTTAACTGCGCTGGAAACGCAGCCGTTCCTGCAGATCGACATGGGTCCACCTCGTTTAACAGAATTAACCGGGAAAGAAACTAAAAATTCAGAGAGCAGGAGCTTGAGGACGTCGAACCGCCTTGCTTGTGATTGGTCCAAAGAAAAGCTAGGAGCCAATCGGGTTAGAATGTCGCTTCACCGTGTCATAACTCATTTGCATAAAGTTGAGAAAAATTAATCTCTGTGTCGCTCTGTCGCTCTGTTGCTTTGTCGCCTCTCGCGTGTCGCGCCGACAAATCGCGCCCTGCCATAGGAAATGAACGGTCGCCTGTCGCTTTGTCGCTTTCCAGTGTGAACGCAGGGTAAGACTTTCAGGTGAGCTATTCTCCATTACAATTTTTAGTTCGTACATCATTTCAGTTTTTTTTTTTTTCTCCCCCTCCATAAACGATGACACCATTCAAAGTGATGCACAGTGATTTCCTTTACGTTCATTTTTTTTTTTTTTTTTTACAAAATTATTATATTTTTTTATTATTTTAGTTTTTTTTATTATTTTTTAAACAAATAATAAGCACCACCTTACATGCAGTTTTTATATATTAAACAAGGTGTAAACATAACCTTGTATTCCAATTAAGAAAAATGTGATAATAATAATAATGTGATAAAATTTGATAATCGCTGCCAAATAAAAGAGTTATTTTATTAGTACAGGTTTCTTGCTGAAGCAACTGTCTATCTACTGAGATTCTCTCTGTAGCTTTTTGAAAATGGCATTAAAACTGTAATACGATCAAAATAATAATCAAATTAATTTAATTACTCTCCCAGCACTGGAGCACATGTACAAATACTTTTGTCCTTATATTGTATTTACAGTATATGTAATATTATCACCTTAAAGAATGACTGATTAATCCTGCATGTGTATGTTCTGATGATGTGTAGCCCCCCGCGGCCCCCACCAGCAGGAACTATGCAGAGATGCGGGAGAAGCTCCGGCTGCGGCTCACCAAAAGGAAGGAGGAGCAGCAGCCAAAGAAGGAGGAGCTGGTGCTGGAGAGGGACGGGGTGGAGGACCACCGCAAGGTGGAGGACCTACTGCAGTTCATCAACAGTGCTGATAACAAACCGGTCAGCAGCGCCAAAGCAGCCAAACGGGCCCGGCACAAACAGAAGAAGGTAAAGTGATCCGGCCTGTTGTTGAGATGAGTTGGGGGATGTGGCATCGGAACGGGTAATTCTCTGCACAGTTAAAATAGAAAATGCATCCATTACATCAAATGTATGTTTAATTACATCATATAATTAGGTTTTCATTTATATACCTATAGACAACAAGCACACACCAAAAAGGATTTATATGTAATTAGAGTGATTAATATATGTGTGTGGATGAGCATTATCCTGCTGAAAAATTCCAGAGGGAAGCACTGCTATGGGAGGCAACACACATCACTGAGCTGTTAGTGTCCCTCACATTAATACTAGGGCTGCAACTAATGACTAATTTAGTATTTGACTTGTCCATTTGTACTTTCTACTGGTAAATACAGCTAAACATTTAGGCCCCAAGACCAATTTTGCAGAACATTTTTATAGTTTTATAGTATAGACGTACGTATGTTACACAAAAAATTACAAAGTATATTATAGGAAACATGCTGGATGTTAGTTTCAGGAGATTCACTTTTTTTTTTTCCCAAGGAGCTACCACCCTGAAATGATTTTGTCCTTCTGTAGGGTAGCAGGGGAGGTCCTTTTTCTAATGTCTAATGTCTAATCAAACCGCACCTATTCTCATTTACATATCTGCCCATGAGTGTATGTTAGATTCTTTGCTTGAAACATTGTTGAAGGCAAAGCTACATGCACACTTCACTAAACTAAACAGTTTATTAAAATACCACTAGGCCTGTCATGATAATTACATTATCAATTTACTGTACAATAAATGGACATTACCTTAATAATGTTTAATAATGGGTATATTCAAATGCATATAATAGACAATATTTGTTGTTTACATATATGTCAGTGAAAAGTAGGGATGTAACGGTAGAGAAAATTCACAGTTCTGTTCACACCTCGGTATAAACCACAAGATTCGGTATGTTTTCGGTATGTTTTCGGTACGGTTGGTGGAAAAAATAAAGAGACTGGACATTCTGTATAGCCTCACCTTTACTAACTCCATAATAACATTGAATCTTCATTCTAATCATGTTTAGTTTATGGGATGAAATGCTGTAACAGGGCTCAAGCTCTTTTTATAATGATGTTTGAAAGCAGGATTCTGTCCTACTGTCATCATGAGAGGATTCATCTCTTTTTTCATAAACATATATTGAGAGATAGAGATCGAGATAGAGAGAGCAAGAGAGAGGGCGAGGGTGAGGGAGAGTCTTCTATAGGCTGTGTACTGTGTATTCAGCGTGCATTTAAGCGAACAGAACCGTGACCCCCATACCGCCAATCATGCAATACCAGAGCAATGTTTTAATAACTGTGACTCCGTACACAGTGTGGACTACAGCAGGTGAAGAAAAAAGTAAATATTTCCTTTAATTAATCCTATGATTTATTACAAATGTTGTTGTTTTTAAAACAGTATAATTGCTTTGTTATGCTACATTGTTAATTAAAATAAACAGTAATATAATTTCTGGGATAACATATCTTCAATATATCATGTTTTCATACAACCAACAATGTTCTGTTAGAAATTTTTTTAAGAGAAATTCTGCTTCTGGAGAATTTTGCAGAAATTGAAAGTTCAGCAATACTGGCTTTTCATTGAACTGCAATCTAATGAATATGTTTTATCTGTGTGTGTGCTTCGTGATTTTTAGATGGAGGAGAAAGCACGTCTGGAGGCGGAGGCGCGGGAGCGGGAGATGCAGCAGCAGCTGCTGGAGGAGCAGCGGAGGCGGCGGGAGGAAGAGGAGGAGGCGCTGAAGCAGGAGCTGCTGCGGCTCAAGGAGATGCGGCAACTCCGCGCGGCCAAGAAGAAGAAGAAGGAACACAAGTCCAAAGAAGCTGCAGCTACGACGGCTACTGCCAAGCCCGACACACCCTCCCACCCTGCACCCACCACGACCCCCATCCCCACCACTAACAACCCCCAGCCGCTTCGCCAGACCGCACAGAACGTTCTAGAGAACATGCAGAACGGCAAGACGCAGCTGCTGCACGGCCTCATCCACCTCGCCCCCAAGGAGCCTCGCCTGGAGCCGGAGACGCAGACCCCGGCCAAGAACAGCCAATCACCGCAGCAAAGCCCAAAGAGCAGCAAGGAGAAACCCACCGAGCCCACGGCTCTCACCAACGGCACGTCGCCTCACCCAGAGCCCACAAACAACAGGGCCAAATCCAGACAGCAGCCTAACACCACCTGCAAATCAATCAACGGAGAGCCCATTAAGAAGCCACTGGAGCCCCCCAGAGCTCCAGAGCCCGCTCCCAAAGCGGCCAGCATGAACGGAGTTCACCCAGAATTCAGGCCCAGGCCTGCTGAGGAGCAGCACTCTGAAGCCAAGAAGGAGGAGAGGAATCATGGGAGGAAGCAGCAGAACGGAGTGAAGGAGGAGAGAAATTCCCCCGTAATCGAGCCCCCGTTCATCGAAGCCCCCCAGCAGAACGGTAAAGCCGCGCCGGCCGAGTCGCCCCAGCCCAAAGGCAAGGCCAAGAAGAACAAGAAGAAGAAAGCAGATAAGATGAATAATTCTATAGGTAAACACTGGTATAAGGCATATTGCATATATGGATCTGTAGACCCCATTTAAACCTTGGGTTCACTACACGACTTTTAGGAAATTAATATATATCGCACGCTGTCTTGCGTCCGGACCGATTAGGAGCTGAGTCAGTGCCGAGCACTTAAAACTCAAGCATAACAGTAAAACAACAGTAATCGCTAAACCCTTTAATCAGGCATTTAAATGGCTTTTTAAAAGGTAAATAAGAGCGTTTTTCTGGAAATAAAAGCATGAATTCAGCTGTAACTGGAAATATCTGCGCAGCAAAACTGTGCTGCACTGAGGTGCACAGCTTTCGACACGTGCCCACGTTTACAAGCATGTGTCCAACCATGTGGATGGAGGCCATGTGGTTAACTCGAGTTTACTCCTGCGATGTGACTATCGTGCATGCACACATTGCAATGACTTTGCTTAAACAATATATCGTGCAGCCCTAATCTGGAAAGCATCATCACTGCAGAACAGTGTGTGAATGCATGTGGGGTTGATCTCACCTTATTTACAGAATGTAGAGTGTTGGGTTAGTTCTGGAAATAAAACTATACTTTTTTTTTTTTTTTTACTTTTAAAATGTATTTAGCTTCTACAGCTCTATTCCCATCACTTTAACAATTGAAATACATTCATTAAATGTTTAACATTCCATAAAACTACTTCTGACACGATTTTTAGAACAAAAGTTTATAATCCAAGTTATAAAATTGTTGTACTATTTGTGACCTCAGGATTTTAACCCTAAAATATTAAGTCATGTTTCTCTTAATACAGTAATGAAGCTGCAACTTTAGCAGCCTTATATATAAATTCTACCAGTCAGGTATTAAGGAGCAGGAAAGCCACTCTGCTGAAATACAATATTATAAGGGTGAGTTTTCAGTGAAGTTTCTCCAGCACTAAGGCTGGGAGCAGCAGTTTTAGCATTAGCTGCTAACCGCAGCGCTAGCTCTTTCGCTGATCATATGTGAGTATATAAGGCTGTAGTCTGTGTATTTACTGTGTTAAAACAAGCTATATAGGACGAACCGCTAGCTGATAGAGCCCTGGGTTACTGGAACACTCAGGGTTCCTCAGTGTAGCGCTATCTGGTGACATTTTTGCCCTGTTAGCACTGCAGTTAGCGGCTAATGCTAATGCTTCTGCACCCAGCCTTAGTGCTGGAGAAACTTCACTTAAAACTCACCTTTAGACAAAATAATGGAAATCTAAGCTTACTGTAAATAAACTAAAGTGCTTTACTCACCCAAATAATTTTTTGGAGAAAAATATATGTATGTCTTGATATCAGTATTTTCTCCTGAATATATATATATATATATATATATATATATATATATATATATATATATATATATATATATATATATATAGTCTATACATCGGCAGACTAGAGCCAGCAAGCAAAGATATAGCCAGACTTAGAACAGGGAGTAAAATCATGTAGTGTAACCCGGGTTTATATATAACTCATTTACTCTTTTGTTGACTAGTAAACAGAGTGAATGGGGCAGTTCAGTTTTGTTTTCAGTTCTTTAAGGTATTCTTTGTAAAATATCCCCTCCTACTCTTTACCCTCCCACACACAAAACACACACACAAACACACACACTTCTTTTTTCCTTTTTGGACAATGTAATAACCAAACAACCTACCTTTTTTCTTCTGTGTATTTTTTTTTTTTTTTTTTTTTTTTTTTTACACTTCTGAGGAACGCCTAAAATTACCGGTCAAAAGTTTTAGAACACCCACGTTTTTCCAGTTTTTATAGACATTTTAAGCACAGTAAGGTCACTGGACTTTGTGCCAATTCACGGTACTCACTGAACTTAAAGGGTAACTGTCTCAAATTTTCAGAGCAGGCTTTCTACTAAATTTTTGGAGCATTGCTGTGAGGATTTGATTGCGTTCATTGACAGGTGCATCAGTTAGGGAGGTCAGGATGTTGAATGGTGATTATCACCCCACTTTACCCCACTCTCCAAACCATCACTGGTCATCAGTAAATTTTACATTTCATTTGTAAATCAAGGGAGCAGAGTCTGGAAAGAAACACTGTTCAAGCTGCTTGAGGTCTAGTGTGAAGTTTCCACCAATCAGTGATGGTTTGGAGAGACATGTCATCTGCTGGTGTTGATCCACTGTGTTTTATTATCAAGTCTAAAGTCAGTGCAGTTTAGTTTTCTCGCAAAATCTTACAGCACTTCATGCTTCTCTCTGCTACTGACAACTTTTATAGAGATGTGGATTTCATTTTCCAGCAGGACTTGGCACACTGCCCACACTGCCAAAAGTACCAATTGGTCTTATATAATATTCTAATTTTCTGAGACACTGATGTTTGGCTTTTTAATCGGCTATAAGGCCTAATCATAAAAAAGTAAGAAATAAACACTTATAATGGATTGCTCTGTGTGTAATACATATTTATAATGAGTGTCACATTTTAAACTGAATTAATAAAATGTGGTAACATTCTTGATTTTACCAAACTGAAAACCTCTGGAATATAATCAAGAGGAAGATAGATGATCACAAGCCATCAAACCAAACTGAACTGCTTGAATTTCTGCACCAGGAGTAAAGCAGCATAAAGTTATCCAAAAGCAGTGTGTAAGACTGGTGGAGGAGAACATGATGCCAAGATGCATGAAAACTGTGATTAAAAAACAGGATTATTCCACCAAATACTGATTTCTGAACTCTTAAAGGTTTATGAATATGAACATGTTTTCTTTGCATTATTTGAGGTCTGAAAGCCCTGCTTCTTTTTTGTTATTTCAGCCATTTCTCATTTTCTGCAAATAATTGCTCTAAATGACAATATTTTTATTTTGAATTTGGGAGAAATGTTGTCCGTAGTTTATAGAATAAAAGAAAAATGTTCATTTTACTCAAACATAAACCTATAAATAGCAAAATCAGAGAAACTGATTCAGAAACTAAAGTCAACTGTAGTCTAATCTCTTTCATGTGTGTATTTTGTTTTAGACGACGTGTTCTTGCCTAAAGACATCGATCTGGACAGCGTTGAAATGGACGAGACCGAGCGCGAGGTGGAATATTTCAAAAGGTGCTTTTTTTTTTTTTGTCCCAGTTCACTTTTTTTTTATCTCTAAACTCTTTGTTTATTCATTTACTGTTGTGTGTTTTCCACAGGTCTTTCTTTCCTCTTTCTTTTCGTAACTGTATGTTCTCTGTTTGTTCTGCCGCAGGTTCTGCTTGGACTCTGCCCGACAGACACGGCAGAGGCTCTCCATCAACTGGTCCAACTTTAGCTTGAAAAAGGCCACGTATGCTGCCCACTGAACTGGGGCTTCCCTTGAAGAGACTGGCAGGAATCAATCAGCAATTTCCCTTTCTCTCTCTCTCTCTCTCCCTCACTCTCCCTCTCCTTCTCTCTCCCTCTCTCCCTCTTTCACCAGGCTGACTGCTGACCCAGTGCTGCTATGCTCCTCCAGCTGCTCCTCTGGCCTCCATTACCCACGCTGCCTTGCCTCGTCCTCGTTGCTGTGCGGTTCCTACGGAGAACCCGAACTCGGCTTAAACTTCTGCAGTACTTAGGGAGGAAAAAAAGAACAACAAAGACAGGAAAACATCATGAAATGTTCCTCAAACGTTTTTGTTTCCTTTTATTTCCTCCTTTTTAAGAAAAAAAAAAGTTTTGGCGTGTGCTTTTCTCGTCTGCAAATCGGGAATTTCTCTCCAGCGTTCGGCCGCACTCTGGGATTCTCCTGGCCTTCCCAGTGCTCAAAAAGCTCAAGAAGCTTAACGCGTGTTCGGAAGAAGAAAACAAAGAAAGCCTCATGAGAAAAAAAAAAGAGATAAAAAGAGATAACTGAAATTGTTCAAAAGTGAAAAAGAGAAAAATGTTTTATTCCCAGTAATTGTGGCTTCGGACACTCTTTCTCTATCTCTCTCTCTCTCTCTCTCTCTCTATCTGTCTCTCTCTCTCTCTCTTTTAGCATTGCACTTCATTACAGTTAGACTCGACTCGACGCGACGGGAACGGGAATAGTCCGCTTCAGCTCCCTCCCTCCTCCCACCGGCCGCTTGGTCCGCACCACCAAGCCGATGGCGAATACTTGACCGATATTGTTCTCATTGGGTTTCTCAGTTCCATTTAACAATCGTTCAGTACAAAAAAAGTGTTAAAGTTACAGTTTTGTTTTTTTCTTTTTGTTTTTTTTTTTTTTGTTCTTTTGTTTTTTTTCCTTTTCTGTTTTTTTTTTTTTCTCAACTTGTAGCCAGCTTATATCAGAATACTTTCAGAATCAAATTGAAAGAAAAGAACAATACTCACACTATCAATCTGTTATAGAGTGTATATTGTATTAACACTGAAGCCTGACTGGCTACTTTTTAACATATTGTTAAGTAATATTAAAATCTTGTCTTTCTTTTTTGAAAGATGGAAATACAGTAGAATGGCAGGAGCACGTGTCTGGTGTGTTTATTTCACTCTCTCAGCAGATTATTTAGTTTTTGTTGTGTCTCAGAAAAAAATAAGTAAATCCCATCAATATGAGGTGAAACATGCTGGTTAAATTTAGAATATGAAAGCGAAACGGCGTTTAGAGGGCGTCTCAGATCCTTAAAAAATAGGCTAAAATTCATTTATAAAGGTGTCTTTCGCTAAAATCCACTTGTTCTTGTTCTTTGTAAAGTACAGTAGGTCTCTTTGAGTATATGCTGCTGCACATGGAACTCTTCATCAGCCTCCATTGTGTGCAGTAGCTAGGAAAAGAAAAACGTGATTTAGAAAAACGATCAAGAGTCGGTCAGGAAATGCACCCTGTCTACGTCAACCGTAAAAATTAGTATTCATGGCCCCGCCCACCTCGTCTCGGGACCATCCACAGACAGAGCTGAAGCTGAGCAGCGACAGTTTTGTCAGATAGGCGGAGCTAACAGCGCTAGAAACAGCATGCAGTTCATTCCTGTGTTATTTGTGCGAATAACACATCAGTGTTACAGTATATGCCTTACCCAGTAATTCAGAGTAGTTAAGGAAGTTAGGAACAGTTAAGAAAGGGTTAGAATTTGTCTACAGTTCTGTTTATACTAGCTAAAAGTAAAAAATCCACCCCGGGGTTTTGTTCCAACTGCTTGGGAGGCTCTGCTGCGGCTCAGCCCACAAAACCCTGGGGTGGATTTTTATTTTCTGGACCTGGACTACCCACCTCTGTGTGTAAGTAACTATAGGTTTAAATAGGATCTCCGGTGGATTCTGTGTTTTACAGAAACTCTTGAGACTGGAATTGTCACTGGATGAACTGCACTTAGCAGGGCATTATTACACATGTTGTAAAGTATGCTAAATGGCATTGCAAAGACTGTTATTTGTGTAAAAATGTCTTTCTTTTAAAACGTCCATCTCGCTGCCTCGCAGTGCTGTTAGCCAATCAGAGGCGATATGTTAACATGTATGAATATTCATTAACGTATGAATATTCATGAGCAAGAGCCGAAATCCTAACGTTCTTCTCTGCCCATTCCTCCACCGGACTAAAGCAGTGTTATGCACGATCACCAGTGCACTTTCATCATTTACTTTACAGTAAGCACTGCTATTTGTGACCTTTATTGTAAAGAAGTGTTTATGATGTATGAAATATCTTAAATATAATTTCTCTATACCTGAAGATACCTTGATTCAAAATATGCTCACACGCCAAAAGTCATGGAACAGCATTATTTTATAATGTTGCCATTTTGTTATTGCGAATGTGATCTACATTTGATCTCTGATTGGCTTAAAAAAAAATCATAAAATGCTTTAAGTATAATTTCTCTATTAAATATAATTACACACACGAAAAGTCATGGGACAGCATTATTTTACCATTTTGCCATGTTGTTATTGCAAAAGTGATCTACATTTGATCACTGATTGGCATTCAAAAATCCTAAAATGTCTTAAGTATGATTTCACTATACCTGCAGATACCCTGATTCAAAATATGCTCACATGCCAAAAGTCATGGGACAGCATTATATAAACATATCACGAAGTGTTACCTCAGGAGGGAGGAGGCTTGGCATGGGAATGCCTACACTGCTATAAGTTGTGAGGTGTTATCTGGTTGATTGTTATCTGAGTGATGTTGAACCCAGGCTTGTGTGCTCATGGCAAGGTGAATTATGGGAGTGGGAATGAGGCCAGATGACTGAAATCACATCTACATTCAATGCAGAAAATTCTAAACGCAGGTCGTTGTGAAGAGCAGCACTGTATCTGTCGAGCTGTTCACAGCAGAAGAGTTATTTCTATAAAGAGCTCTAGAAGGAGCTCTGTGGTATCTCTCGCACCAAAACGTTACAAATAGGCCTTTAAAAATGGAAGTGCATGAAACAGCCAGCTATGATAGAACTCAGCCCACTCACTTCCTCTTTATTATTAAACAACGATACACTGCCTGGCCAAAAAACAAAAAAAGTCTCCATCTGAATTTAAGTAAGTAAATGATGTGTTGGTTGGTTGTTGCTGCAGTTGGTCTGCAGGTTTAGGTTCAGCAACAGTATGTGCTGAAAGAATGAGGTCAGCTGACTACCTGAATATACTGAATATAGACCAGGTTATTCCATCAATGGATTTTTTTTTTCTCTCTCCCTGATAGCACGGCCATATTCCAAGATACAGATAATATCAGGATTAATGGTGCTGGAATTGTGGAAGAGTTCAGGGAGCATGAGATCATCATTTATCATTTTCACACATGGATTGAGAGAGAGTTCACCACAGAGTCCAGATCTTAACCTCATTGAGAATCTTTGGGATGTGCTGGATGGAGAAGAGCTGCTTTGTGCAGTGGTCAGACTCTACCATCATCAATGCTGCTGCAAGATCTTGGTGAAAAAAGTAATCCAGCAACACTGGATTAAAATAAATCTTGTGACATTACAGAAGCTTATTGAAACAATGCCACAGTGAATGCACTTTCCTACAATCAAAGCTAAAGACGGTCCAACCAAATATTAGTTATGGTCAGGCAGTGTTTCAATAGAGGCCAAATCCTCCATCCTGTGTGATGACCTTCTGACCTGCCAGTTCCACAGAATGTAGAAATAGTTAATATTTTGTTAAAATGGCGAAACTGCAGCAGTGATTGGGAAATCAGTTAAATAAGACGATTACAGAAGCGATAAAAGCAGAACTTGCAACTAAATCTTTTCTGAAACAACTGCAATAAACATTGTTTTAAAACCATTGTGCCACTATTATAATAGTCACAATATTAAAACCACCTCCTTGTTTCTACACTCACTGTACATCTTATCAGCTACAAAAATAAATAAGAGAGCACTTAAAAATGAAGAGTTTCTTTGATTTTACCAAATTGAAAACCTCTAGTATATAATCAAGAGGAAGATGGATGATCCCAAGCCATCAAACCAAACTGAGCTGCTTGAATTTTTGCACCAGGAGTAAAGCAGCATAAAGTTATCCAAAAGCAGTGTGTAAGACTGGTGGAGGAGAACATGATGCCAAGATGCATTAAAAAATTGTAATTAAAAACCAGGGTTATTCCACCAAATACTGATTTCTGAACTCTTACAACTTTATGAATATGATATAATATATAACTTGTTTTCTTTGCATTATTTGAGGTCTGAAAGCTCTGCTTCTTTTTTGTTATTTCAGCCATTTCCCATTTTCTGCAAATAAATGCTATAAATGACAATATTTTTATTTGTAATTTGGAAGAAATGTTGTCTGTAGTTTATAGAATAAAACGACAATGTTCATTTTACTCAAAAATAAACCTATAAATATCAAAATCAGAGAAACTGAAGTAAACGCACAATGGACTATATTATATATAAAAGTGAACAAAAGCCAAAAATACTGAGGACATTTCAATCAGTTGTACAGTAAGTCGATAACATAATTATAGTAAATACAGACTTATGTAGCTCCCTGCAGACCAACTTCCACCCAGGAAATTCCCAAATACACTCAAGAGGAAAGATTCCACTGGAAATGGTGCCGCTTCCTCCCTAAAGAGAAAGAAATCCAGAAGTTTAGTAGAGTGCGATTATAGCTGCTGTTACGTCAGGGGGAACAGCACTGAATGAAGTGTTCAGCTGAAGGTGATTTCCTCTTACTCTGAACCGTTTCTTTATTCTCCTGATTTAGACGTGGGCAGTCCACAGTGCTTTACCCAAGATCCTCATAGATCACATCTACAATTCACTGATTTTATTATTTTTACAACTGATGTAATGGTTAACTTTGAAAAACACCAAATAAAAAATTACCACCTTTTTCCCTTCAAATCTACTGAAAAGTTTAATCTCGGAAAACAGAAACTAAATGGTTTGGTTGGGAGTTTTGTAGCTAGGCATGTAGTTAGACAGGTAGGTAGATTGTAAGGTAAGGAGTTTAACAGGTTAGCTGTTCATTGGGCAGGTAGATTGTGAGGTGAGAAAGTCTGTAGTTCAGTAGGTAGTTTAAAAAGTTGGTTGGTTGGTTGGTAGTTTAGTAGCTTGGTAGTTCGTAAGGTAGGAAAAGTCAATAGTTCAGTAGGTTAGTTGGTAGTTTGGTAGGCAGTTTGATCGAGAGGTAGGAAAGGTCTGTAGTTCAGTAGGTAGCTGAACAAGTACGTTGGTTGATAGTTCAGTAGGTAGTTTAGAAGGTAAGTACGATTTTATTTTAAAAAAGGTTAATATAGAAAAGGATAAACTTAAATGTTTGGTATGTAGATAGTGTTATTGGTTGTAAGGTAGATTGTAGGGTATAAAGTTTGTAGTCCAATTGGTAGTTTAGTAGGCAGGTAGATTGTGATGTAGCAAGGTCTGTAGTTCACTAGGTAGTTTAATAAATAGGTTTGTTGTTAGTTTGGTTGGCAGGTAGATTGTGAGGTAGGAACGTCTGTAGTTCAGTAGGCAGATAGATTGTGAGGTAGAAGGGTCTGTAGTTCAGTAGGCAGGTAGATTCTGAGGTAGGAACGACTGTAGTTCAGTAGGCAGGTAGATTCTGAGGTAGGAACGACTGTAGTTCAGTAGGCAGGTAGATTCTGAGGTAGGAACGACTGTAGTTCAGTAGGCAGGTAGATTGTGAGGTAGGAACGACTGTAGTTCAGTAGGTAGTTTAATAAATAGGTTTGTTGTTAGTTTGATTGGCAGGTAGATTGTGAGGTAGTAAGAACTGTAGTTCAGTAGGTAGTTTAATAAATAGGTTTGTTGTTAGTTTCATTGGCAGGTAGATTGTGAGGTAGTAAGGTCTGTAGTTCAGTAGGTAGTTTAACAAGTATGTTGGTTGGGAGTTTGGTAGGGAGGTAGATCGTGAGGTAGGAAGGTCTGTAGTTCAGTAGGTAGTTTAACAGGCGGGTAGATTGCGAGGTAGTAAGGTCTGTAGTTAAGTAGGTAGTTTAACAAGTAGGTGGATCCTGAGGTAGGAAGGTCTGTAGTTTAGTAGGTAGTTTAATAAGTAAGTAAGAACATTATTCAAAAAGGTTAATATAGAAAAGGATAAACTTAAATGTTCAGTATGTAAATAGGGCAGTTGGTTGGACGGTAGATCGAAGATTATAAGCTTGGAGTTCTATTGGTAGTTAAGTAGGTTGGTAGATAGTTCGGTAGGCAGGTAGATTGTATGGTAGGAAGGTCTGTAGTTCGGTAGGCAGGTAGATTGTATGGTAGGAAGGTCTGTAGTTCAGTAGGTAGTTTGATAGGCAGGTAGATCGTGAGGTAAGAAGGTCTGTAGTTCAGTAGGTAGTTTGGTAGGCAGGTAGATCGTGAGGTAAGAAGGTCTGTAGTTCAGTAGGTAGTTTGGTAGGCAGGTAGATTGTATGGTAGGAAGGTCTGTAGTGCAGTAGGTAGTTTGGTAGGCAGGTAGATTGTGTGGTAGGAAGGGCTATAGTTCATAGGGGTGGGAATCGTTTACTATCTCACGATTCGATTCGATTCCGATTTTGGGGGCCACGATTCGATTCAAAATCGATTTTTGATTCAAAACGATTTGAATTATAAAAATTTCTGCTTCTGGCTTATGAATCTTATTGAAAAAAAACCCTCCATAATATACACTGATCCTGGAGCAGGTAATGTGTTACAAAAACAATAAAATGTGCAGGAATGTGGGTCCTCAGTGACAGAGGAATCACTGGGATATCACAATGACGTTAATGAACAATAAATAAATAATAAATAACACTGCTTTATTACCAGGCTACTAGCGGTGGTGTGTAGGTGACGCTGCTGGGCTGATGTGATGATAGCAGTGGAGCGCTAAAGTTCAGGAGCAGCTGCTGATTAACTAGTTAATTTAAGGTCGTTGTATTTCTTCAGAAAGGGGGCAGGAGGTGGAGAAATTAATTCATATTGTCCATTCCTTAATTCCTCTGTGATGAGGAGCTGAAATTAGCTCTGATTAGCTTATTGTATTTTTCCGTTCCGCCTTAAATGCTGCAGCCCGCTGCCACCTGTAGCGTTATTTAAGGTGGAACTGGAAAGTTAGCTAGTTAGCTAGCTAACAGTTACTGAAACTAACTACTAGCGATCTTTTTTATGCTTGTTATGAAGCATTCTGCCATAAAACATTGAAACTACACGTTAATCTAATGTAATATAGTGCTTGTTCTGCCATCTTACCGGTGATTCTCAAACACCTACGCTCTGTGTGTGTCTGGAAGATCTCCGTTTGAAGGGACAAGCGCTATCCCCAGGGTTGCCAGATCCAACAAAAATACCCAGCCCAAAATCAGTCTAAAACCCGCCCCTCAGAATCGATTTTGGGACATTTTAAATCGATTCTGAATCGTAGTAAATGAGAATCAAGATTCTTATGTGAATCGATTTTTTGGCACACCTCTAATAGTTCAGTAGGTAGTTGGAAAAAAAAGGTTGGTTGGTAGGTAAGTAAGAATAATATTCAAAAAGGTTAATATAGAAAATAATGTAGATTGTAGGGTATAAAGTTTGAAGTTAAGCTGGTAATTTAGAAAGCTGGCAGGTAGTGAAGTTGAAAGGTCATTAGCTCAGCAGGTAGGTAGGTAGGTCATTTTGTAGGTAGATATTTTGGTAAGTATATTTTTGTTCTGTAGTTCAGTAGATAGTTTGGTTGGTAACTTTGTGAGATTGTGAGGTAGGAACGTCTGTAGTTCAGTAGGCAGGTAGATTGTGAGGTAAGAATGTCTGTAGTTCAGTAGGCAGGTAGATTGTGAGGTAAGAATGTCTGTAGTTCAGTAGGCAGGTAGATTGTGAGGTAGGAGGGTCTGTAGTTCAGTAGGCAGGTAGATTGTGAGGTAGGAGGGTCTGTAGTTCAGTAGGCAGGTAGATTGTGAGGTAGGAGGGTCTGTACTTTAGTAGACAGGTAGATTGTGAGGTAGGAGGGTCTGTACTTTAGTAGACAGGTAGAATGTGAGGTAGGAACGTCTGTAGTTCAGTAGGTAGTTTAGTAAATAGGTTTGTTAGTTTGATTGGCAGGTACATTGTGAGGTAGTTAGGTCTGTAGTTCATTAGGTGGTTTAGTAAATAGGTTTGTTGTTAATTTGATTGGCAGGTAGACTATGAGGTAGGAGGGTCTGTAGTTCAGTAGGTAGTTTAGTAAATAGGTTTGTTGTTAGTTTGATTGGCAGGTAGACTGTGAGGTAGTTAGGTCTGTAGTTCATTAGGTAGTTTAGTAAATAGGTTTGTTGTTAGTTTGATTGGCAGGTAGACTGTGAGTTAGGAAGGTCTGTAGTTCAGTAGTTAGTTTAGTAAATAGGTTTGTTGTTAGTTTGATTGGCAGGTAGATTGTGAGGTAGGAAGGTCTGTAGTTCAGTAGTTAGTTTAGTAAATAGGTTTGTTGTTAGTTTGATTGGCAGGTAGATTGTGAGGTAGGAAGGTCTGTAGTTCAGTAGGTAGTTTAACAAGTATGTTGGTTGGGAGTTTGGTAGGCAGGTAGATTGTAAGGTATGAAGGTCTGTAGTTTAGTAGGTAGTTTACCAAGTAGGTGGATCCTGAGGTAGGAAGGTCTGTATTTCAGTAGGTAGTTTAACAAGTAGGCAGATCATGTAGGAAGCTCTGTAGTTTAGTAGGTAGTTTAATAAGTAAGTAAGAACATTATTCAAAAAGGGTAAGATAGTGAATGTTGTAGTCCAGTTGGTAGTTTAGTAGGCAGGTAGATTGTGAGGTAGGAATGTCTTTAGTTCAGTAGGCAGGTAGATTGTGAGGTAGGAACGTCTGTATTTCAGTAGGTAGTTTAGTAAATAGGTTTGTTGTTAGTTTGATTGGCAGGTACATCATGAGATAGGAAAATCTGTAGTTCAGTAGGTAGTTTAAAAATAGGTAAGAACATTTTTAAAAGGGTTAAATATAGAAAATGTAGATAGTGCACTTGGTTGGAAGGTAGATTGTAGGGTATGGAGCTTTGAGTTTAATTGGTAGATAAGTAGATTTGTTGGTAGTTCGGTAGGCAGGTAGATTGTGTGGTAGGAAGGTCTGTAGTTCAGTAGGAAGTTTAAAAAAGGTTGGTTAGTAGGTAAGTAAGAATAATATTCAAAAAGGTTAATATAGAAAATAATGTAGATTGTAGGGTATAAAGTTTGAAGTTAAGCTGGTAATTTAGTAAGCTGGCAGGTAGTGAAGTTGAAAGGTCATTAGCTCAGCAGGTAGGTAGGTAGGTCATTTTGTAGGTAGATATTTTGGTAAGTATATTTTTGTTCTGTAGTTCAGTAGATAGTTTGGTTGGTAACTTTGTAGGTAGGTAGTCCTGTTGGTGGATATTTTGGTATTTCAGTAGGTGACTTTGTAGTAGGCAAATGTGGTAGTTTGTAAGGTAGTTCAGTAGGTTAGTGGGTTTTTGCCGTTGTTTGATAGGTAGTTCTGCCAGCGGATGTCTTGGTTGGAAGGTTGTTCACTCGATAGTTCATTTGGAAGGTCAGTAGTTTGGCAGCTTGGTAGATATTTTGTCAAGAATATTTTTGTTCTGTAGTTTGGTATGTAGTTTAGTTGGCAGCTTAGTAGGCAGATAGTCCTGTTGGTGGATATTTTGGTCATTCCGTAGACAATGTATTTGGTAGTTTGGTGGATAATTGAGTTGGTATGTAGTTTGGAAGCTACTACATTAGATAGTGATGGAGATAGTGATGGAACTGCTCCAGAGTCTTTATATGTCTCTAACCCACACCTGACATTAGGTATGGTGCTATATGGTTCATGTTTATCTTTTCTATTGGCAGTACTTTTTTTTTTACAGGTTTGACACAAGCTCTCTGTGTGTGTGCATTTAGATACCTGGGTCAGCAACGTGTGCAACTTACTGTTGCCAAATGCCAGAGGTGGAAAAAGTACTGAAAAATTTTAATTAAGTAAAAGTACCTTTACTTTGCTAAAGCTCTACTCAAGTAAAAGTAAAAGTACCCATCTAAAAATCTACTTGAGTAAAAGTAAAAAGTACTCAATTTAAAACGTACTTTGAGTAAAAGTTACATAGTTACTTTTATTTTTTTATGTAAAAAGTACAACAATCATAAATTAAATAATTGTTAAAATAAATAATTTGGACCTTCCAGGCAGTATTTGTTCAGATCACCCCATAAAACATTTTCAAGAACAGGTGGCATAGGATTCCTTGATCCATTTTTTTCTTTAATGTTAAAAAGTTAAAAGGTTATGGTCATATAGGTGACTATAAACCGTATTTTTATAGTTTTACAGTTCATTATTATTTTTTAACTTGCCATTGCTATGCTTTAACTGCTATTTTGTTAACATCCAAGCAGATTTTCCTAATAAAAACGTAAGGAATTATTATGAAAAACATGAAAACATACAAAAAACATGTTGGTCGGTGCATGGAATTTTTTTTTTTTTTTTTAATTCAGACAATTTGTTTTTTTTTTTCCCCCAGCATTTAATTTTTGACTCAGTAACGGGGAGTTTTCCAGTGTAGCAAAGTAAATTACTTGTGTCAAAATGTACTTGAGTAAAAGTATAATTACGTATTTTAAAAACTATTTTAAAAATGACAAATTACAGTAATGTGAGTAAATGTAATTAGTTACTTTCCACCTCTGCCAAATTTATTTATTTGTTTTATTAGAAAGATGTCCACAAACATTGTGACATATAGTGTAAATATACCGACAGTCAGCGTTTCCCTGTCTGTAGTAATGCTGTAATTGAGCTGATATATTGGGTTATGTATTGGGTTTATTGCTGAGCTCTGTGCTGGACGATGCAGGGCTGGGCTGTTTGCAGGATTGAGAAACTGCATGAGAAAGTGTTGAAAGTGATACTCTGTGTATCGTGTAGAAATTGTGCAATGCTGCTCCTGAGTAACTAAGTTCACTCCAGTCGGTTTTATCAGGATTGTTTAGTCTGTTCTGTAAAAACTATATTTAACAAAGCTTAGCGAAAATATCATTCTCATTTCTCATTCCTTCAAATGAGTGGATGTAGGTTTCTTCTTTAGGCTACACGGCTGTTTAGTCCCAGCCGCTTGAGTTTACATCGCATGTGCATGTGCAAAAGCTCTTACTTTCACTTTAAAACATACACATTCCTTCCTGGAAGATGGATGTTTTCTAACAGTCCTTCCACTTTTTAATAAAGCGTTGGAAAGTTTTTTAAAAGTTTCCTTGATTTTACCATATTGAAAACCTCTGGAATATGATCAAGATAAAGATGGATGATCACAAGCCATCAAACCAAGCTGAACTGCTTGGAATTTTTGCACCAGGAGTAAAGCAGCATAAAGTTATCCAAAAGCAGTGTGTAAGACTGGTGGAGGAGAACATGATGCCAAGATGCATAAAAACTGATTAAAAACCAGGGTTATTCCACCAAATATTGATTTCTGAACTCTTAAAACTTTATGAATATGAACTTTTTCTTTGCATCATTTGATTTTTTTTGTTTGTTTGTTATTTCAGCCATTTCTCATTTTCTGCAAAAAAAGGCTCTAAATGACAATATTTTTATTTGGAATGTGGGAGAAATGTTGTCTGTAATTTATAGAATAAAACAACAATGTTAATTCAAGTCAAAAATATACCAATAGACATATCAGACATTTAGAAACAGAAGTGGTCTCTTAATTTTTGTCCAGAGCTGTATATATTGATGGTATATTTTATCTTTTATTTTCTTATATAATGTACTGTATGTAGGGACATTTATTATTATTTTTATGTATTTTTTTATTGAGTGTAAATTCCAAACACCAACCATGTAAAGCCTTTAAGTGAACATTGATTCAATGTGAGAATTTCAGAACTAAACGAGGCCTATTAGCTAATGTTAAATAAAGGTTGTTATTTCCATTATCAGCATTAAATATTTAAATATATATATATATATATATATATATATATATATATATATATATATATATATATATATATATATATATATATTTGTTATATAACAAAAACAAAACGGTTCTTTGCTATCAGGAATGATATCCTGATGATATCCTCAATGTTTTGATATACTTACTCTATGTGCTTATATATTGCTACTGTCCAATTAAAAACATTTAATGGAAGTCAATGTAAAAAAAAATATTTTAGGTAATTTTGGAGGGATTCTATTGGTCATCAAGAAATTTTGAGACAAGGTTAGGGACGGTTGGTTTGTTGAAATTAGGTAGTAATCTAAAAATCGACAAAAATTAAGATAATTGTTTTTAATTGGGCAGGGATGATATACAGTATAAAAGAGTTTTGGGCATTAATGGTACAGTTGTACCTGATTTATCATTAGCTTTACAGTAATAAATAGTTAACTGCAAAGGCGTAGGAATTTTTTCTACTAAAAGCACTTCGTACGATACGATGGTTTCCTTTTATTAAAATAATGTAATTTTACATTTCATAGATATTTTTGGCAGCAGTTAATATAAATGTTAGATAACCCAAACCCACCCAATCTGTTAGAATGACAAGCATTGCAGTTAATTGTCATTATTTCGATTCATTGCTCTCATTACTGCCCTTGGGTGTAAAGCTGGTGTTGGCCAGGAAAAGCACCCTCTCTCAGGAGACCACACCCACGCCTTCTTAGCTTTAACTTTACTTAGAAAATGGAAATACCCAATAAAATGTTCTATTAATTTTTAATTTCTAAATCCACCTATTTCTTTATATTGATATTGGGTGACCACCAAGAACCCCTAGTTTCTACACCAGTGCTTGACTAACTGGTTGTTATCTAGCTAAGCTCATGGTGGCACGTTTCTCTCAGGCCCGCCTGATCGTGTTATGTAGTGATGATAACATGCTGTTCTTTCTTCTGCATGTGAGTAATTGTGATCTGTGACTGGTGAAAGAGTCCCGGGCTGACACACTCTGGGAATATTGGTCATTCTGAGATTGGCTTCGCCTCGCCGGTCCCGACGGCTCTTCTCTCGTTCCCCTGAATGAATCGGACGGGGTTTTAGAGCTTCAGGCTCGGCAGCTCCTGATTGAATTCAGTAGAAAGAGCTTAGAGAAATGAATATGTGCTACGCTGGCGTTTTTAGTCCCGGAGTTCCTCTCTTATCGGAACTGAGGAACCGGAATGACCCTGTTGGCTGGTGGGCCTGTTGTGAAATACTTACCGAAAGCGTTCAGTGAGATCCTCGCCAGATTCTCCCGTTTTTTAAGATAAAAGTCCTCAAGTTTCTCAATTCAAGAATGATTCAGAGTAATAAACACACTTACCAAAACACGTATCAGTCACTCTTACTGAGAGTGGGATATTTTTAAGTTTTTTGATGGTGTCTCTTTTTCTAAAAAAAAAAGAAAGTAGAATTAAAGAATGCTTATTTTTGGTACCTTTCGGTGCTCCTCTTCTACTCATAACCGCCCACCAAAAACGACCTTTTGAGGCTCTCACCGCCAATCTCATGCTGGGCTTTTTCCCCCCTTTACTTCCTGCCAGAGACGCTTTCACTTTTCGGCGGAGCGGCTGGCCGCCCCCTCCGTAACGAGCCAGACAGACAGATAAAACTCAAAGAGCGAAGCTGAGGAAGCTGAGATCATTTTTACATCTCATGACATCAATCAAGGTTATTTCCTCAACACCCCGAAGCTTCATACTCATAAACTTTACACACATTTGCCCTTAATGAGAGACTCCAGAGTATTTAACAGAGTACATGTAACAGTGCTACATTGTTACAGTGTTACCTAACCAGGATATAAAAGATAATAAACACAGAAAGGTGTTCTCAGTATTACAGGCATTTTTTTTTATAAATATAGGGCCCTATTAAAAAACATTTTTATTTTTTTATTTTTTTATTAATCTACATTAATCGCATCCGTCATCAAACGATTTTAAACGGTAAAATTCAGTTGAATTTTAGTGGCGTAGATTTAAAAGCTCCCTGTAATGAATATCAGTCAATAAAAGATGCTGTAAATTCTGTATTTCTCTTTCCGTAACACTAAACCAATTCATTATAATATAATATTATTATATTATCCACATAAACATTAAAAAAGTATTTTCTAATTGGAGTATTTGTACTTTTACTAGGTATTCTCTAGGGGTGTCACGATTCTCTAAATCCTAGATTAGATTTTATTTCCGATTTTAGGGTCACGATTCGATTCGGTTCTCGATTTTCTATTTTCTTACAGCAAAAAGGCCTATACCAGTTTTAGATTAGTCTATGGTCAGTCATTGGTTTGATTCATTAAATGTACAATATCTTATTTCAAAAGGTGGGCTTGATATAAGTGATGCAAAGTGATACAAGTGATCTGTAATACACCACATTAGGCACTAATGGTCAAATTTAAATAATTTAATTAAGATATATATATATATATATATATATATATATATATATATATATATATATATATATATATATATATATAATGCCATGTAGTGGCTTTTTTGGTAGCAGCAGTGTGCACTATTAAAAAAAGCAATGTGCAACATAACAAAATAAATAATAAAAAAATACAGGAACAGTCATGTACAAAATAATAGAACAATTAGAGCCTTAACAAGCTGAACTCTATCCTACTATAACAGTTAAACACTAAAAAATTGACTTTAGAACCTTTTTGGTTCCTGAGAATGACGATTGTTTTTCTTTAATAAAGATACATTATTAACTTTATCTGAGAGAAAGATGCTCCTTAAGGTACCAAAACTATTAACATATTTGAGGCTAGACAAACAACTGTTATTTTTATATTTTCAAGTTTTTCTTTAAGAAGATGAGAATGTCCTCATTCTCTGGAGAAAGGGCTGCTCTTTCAGCAGTGCGTGTTTGCGTAGCTTAGAGGGAGGAATCGTTGATACTCTTTTTGACTTCGAGGCTTGAGACCATGACATAATTTCGATCGATTTTGATGAAATATCGAAATCGTGACACCCCTAGTATTCTCTAAGGAGGATTTGTATTTTGGAGTTTTTGTACTTTTACCAAGTTATATCCAATTGGAGTATTTGTAATTTTATTAAATATTCTCTTAATGTATTATTTGTACTTTTACTAAGTGTTCTTTAAATGGGAGTATTTGTACTTTTACAGACATATTTTCTCATTGGAGTATTTGTACTTTTACTAAGTATTTTCTCATTGGAGTATTTGTACTTTTATTAAAGTATTCTTGAACTTAATTATTGGTACTTTTCCGAAGAATTCTCATGGAGTATTTGTACATTTACTAAGTATTTTCTAAATGGAGTATTTGTAAATATACTAAAGTATTTTCTTGTTGGAGTATTTGTGCTTTTACTAAGTATTCTCTAAATGGAGTATTTGTACATTTGCTAAAGTATTTTCTTGTTGGAGTATTTGTGTTTTTACTAAGTATTCGCTAAATGGAGTATTTGTACATATACTAAAGTATTTTCTTATTGGAGTATTTGTGTTTTTACTAAGTATTCGCTAAATGGAGTATTTGTACATATACTAAAGTATTTTCTTATTGGAGTATTTGTGTTTTTACTAAGTATTCGCTAAATGGAGTATTTGTACATATACTAAAGTATTTTCTTATTGGAGTATTTGTGTTTTTACTAAGTATTCGCTAAATGGAGTATTTGTACATATACTAAAGTATTTTCTTATTGGAGTATTTGTGTTTTTACTAAGTATTCGCTAAATGGAGTATTTGTACATATACTAAAATATTTTCTTATTGGAGTATTTGTGTTTTTACTAAGTATTCGCTAAATGGAGTATTTGTACATATACTAAAGTATTTTCTTATTGGAGTATTTGTGTTTTTACTAAGTATTCGCTAAATGGAGTATTTGTACATATACTAAAGTATTTTCTTATTGGAGTATTTGTGTTTTTACTAAGTATTCGCTAAATGGAGTATTTGTACATATACTAAAGTATTTTCTTATTGGAGTATTTGTGTTTTTACTAAGTATTCGCTAAATGGAGTATTTGTACATATACTAAAATATTTTCTTATTGGAGTATTTGTGTTTTTACTAAGTATTCGCTAAATGGAGTATTTGTACATATACTA
This sequence comes from Astyanax mexicanus, assembly GCF_023375975.1. Taxonomy (NCBI): domain Eukaryota; kingdom Metazoa; phylum Chordata; class Actinopteri; order Characiformes; family Acestrorhamphidae; genus Astyanax; species Astyanax mexicanus. The sequence continues at coordinate 51,087,347 of NC_064414.1, forward strand.
AAGTATTTTCTTATTGGAGTATTTGTGTTTTTACTAAGTATTCGCTAAATGGAGTATTTGTACATATACTAAAATATTTTCTTATTGGAGTATTTGTGTTTTTACTAAGTATTCGCTAAATGGAGTATTTGTACATATACTAAAGTATTTTCTTATTGGAGTATTTGTGCTTTTACTAAGTATTCTTTAAATTGAGTATTTGTACATATACTAAAGCATTTTCTTATTGGAGTATTTGTGTGTTTACTAAGTATTCGCTAAATGGAGTATTTGTACATATACTAAAATATTTTCTTATTGGAGTATTTGTGCTTTTACTAAGTATTCTTTAAATTGAGTATTTGTACATATACTAAAGTATTTTCTTATTGGAGTATTTGTGTTTTTACTAAGTATTCGCTAAATGGAGTATTTGTACATTTACTAAAGTATTTTCTTGTTGGAGTATTTGTGCTTTTACTAAGTATTCTCTAAATGGAGTAATTGAATATTTACTAAATTATTCTTAAACTGGAACATTTGTACTTTTACTAAGCTTTCTCTACATGGAGTATTTGTACTAAAGTATACTAGAACTGGGATATTTGTACTTTTACCCAGTCATTTCCAACTGGAGTATTTGTATGTAAATATTCTCTAAATGGAGTAATTGTACTTTTACTAAAGCATTCTCTGACTTGAGTATTTGTATTTTTACTAAGTATTCTCTAAATGGAGTACTTGTACTTTTACTGAAGTATTCTTTAACTGGAGTACTTGAATGTTTAATGAAGTATTCTTGAACTGTAGTATTTATACTTTGTACTTTTTTTTTTAGGTATGGGGCTTGTGTATTTCTGCCGGCTCTGCCAGTCCCCTATTTAGAGCTGTGGGTTCTTGCTGAAGTCTTCTAAACTGAAAGGACGCCACAAGCTTTCTCACAAGCTTCTCCACCACCAACCACTGAAGCCCTGCTTCTCTTGTTTCTCGAGGCGTGTGTAGAGGAAGTAGACGTAGAAAAGTTAGCAGCAGTAATAATTATGGGAATGTGTCGCCTACTTCCTCTCCTGAGCCGCTCTGCTGGCAGCTCTTTACGCTGGTGTTTTGCTTCTGCTTCAAATACCACTGATTCTTTAATACCCAGTATGACGAGGCGTCGAGCTTCTGGCTGGAATGGAGCCAGATTGAGCCATAATGGAAGATTTTACTATGATCCTCTCTTGCTCTGGATGTTTATACTGGAGCATTATCACTCGCTGCTCATCCTGCAACGTGGGAGTTGCCAGGTTCAGGTCAAACAACTTCAGCGGGGCCTAATTTTGATGACGTAACCTGACCTTCTGTCTGCTCTAGTCTGGTCTAGTGAAATCTGGATTGTTATTCTCTTGTGCAACACAGGACTGTTGAACTTTTCTGCATGACCTTCCATTCTTCCATTCTAACGTTCTTCCATTCTGTGAAAGCTGACCTTTGAATGGGTGGAACCAATGGTGGACGCCCACACTGTAAAAAAATTAAGTCTGTTTTGTATAAAATTGGATATTTCTGAGCAATACTCAACTATTTTGAGTTAGTTGAACCTTTGTGGGCACATATACTGTACTATTCAAACTGAGATCTTTGAGTTGAACCAACTTAACATAATAACTGAGTGTTGTCTTTGGCAGCTTCTTTTCCATTGGCTTCTGTCACAATCTATTTGCATACTGGGTGTGTCCAACAGTTTCTGACTAACACTCACTCCCTGGGCTACCTTACAAATAAATCAACTTCCCCTTTATTTGTAATAACTTGATCTTTTAATTTATGCTAACTCAAGTTTTCATTCATCATTATTTAAAAAAATTGAGCAAACCAGCTGCTTTAAAAAAGTTAACTAAACTCAACTTATCCGGTCTTACAGTATAACTAAAATAAAAAAGTTAAATCAACTTCCACTTTAGTTGTAATAACTTGATGTTCTAAGTTATGCTAACTTGAGTTTTCAAACTAAAATTTTTAAAGGCTCCAGTACAGCTTTTAGCCCCGCCTATTTAGTAAGTAAGTAAGTAAGTATTTCTATTCATTTGAATGAGTGATGGCAGAATCTTGAATCTAAAATCACACATCCAGGAATTTTATTTGGAAGTTGGGTTCTGTGCATTCTGCAAGCCCCCCTCCTGTGTTAATAACCCCCCGTGTTTTTCTTTACAGTTCATATGTTTTATAGCAGTTTAATATTCTGTGATATTTAAAGGGGTGTGGTGATGTGGTGATGACGCTTTGAGTTCACACACGCTCACACGCCACACATGGTATTTCTCATGCTTGCCAATCCATCGGCTGCATATTTTAATGTACTCTTGTTGAGCCAGTCAGAATATAGATCGCTCTGTTGTTAGGCAGACCTAGTCAAAGAGGGTGGAGTTTCAGCCAGAGTGTCAGGCACAAAGAACTGTCCGATTCGAAAGTACTGAAACACACGTCGGTGAACAACTGAAGGAGAACGGCAGCAAACCTAGCCCCCCCCCCACCCCCTTTTAACAACTGAAGAAGAACTGCGCGCACCCAATACCACCCCCCCACCCCCTCCACCCCAATCTCATTCCCACCAAACTTCAAAACTTGAGAGCCCTGATTGACAGGTCGCCTGAGAGCGTGAACACACACCGCCTCTGTGGCTCAGTCACGGAGCTCACAGTCAGATCTTCATTTTTACTGTTAAAAATGCCTGAATTTCTGAAGTAAAGCAGTGGCTTGTTCAGCAGTTAACTGTTGTAACAGAACCTCAGGGAAACTTTCTCTGCAGTTTTTTCGGTAAGTGGATCATTTCCTTCCATCAATTCATTAGTATTCATATTTTATTCTTCTCCCTAATTTTAGTATCTAGGTTTGGTTTTTAACCCAGCATTAGATACTTAACACTATAGCTAACTAGTTAACTAGGTTTGCCAACTCAGGTTAGCTGAGTTAAGTATCTTGTTTGGTGAAAATTATGGTGAAATGCAAAGAGTAATTGAGGGGGAGGGCGGGGTTTGGGCAGTCGCCCGGCCCCGCGGTGCCTCCCACCTCTGCCGCGCCAGTTCTGGCTCCAATTTGCCTCTACTGCGCAAACACACGCAAGATGGCAGCTTCCATTTCGGCCATATTTTGGCTTCAAATCGCTGCAATGAGAGTGAATGGAGACATCCTGTCCATACCATAGACTGTATATAGCTGGACAGAGCATCGTCTCTCAAAAGTGAAGCCACCACAGGTCGGGCGCCCCCTGCTGTTCGGCTGCAGAAAGCTGTGTAACTCCACCCATTCCCATAGGTTTCAATGGCAAAACAGACTTTCAAACTTTCAATCACGTTTTTTTCTAATATACTGTAATTCTACCTCCATTATTTAAATGCAGCAGCTAGTCTAACCTCTGCTTATATTGTCAAATTTTTATATCCCCACAGAATTAGTTTTTTTAAACGTGATTCAGCTCTATTCAAAAAGGTGTGGTTATTGTAAAAGGGCTGGTTATGTGCGGGACCGATAACAGACCGTCAGCTCCGCTCCGCTCCGCTCTGCAGCCTGTGACCTCGAGGCAGCCCTCAGGGGCGGGGTTATTCAAATGAGTAGGCTGTCTCTCCACAGTCTTTCTCCCACCTTTGGCCTCTACTGCGCAGACTCGGGTTTCAGGATCACCAACATGGCGGAAGATTTTGGCTTCATTTTCATTGAATGAAAGGGAACGGTGACACGGCGTCCATCTTTTTTTACAGTCTCTGGTCCATACTTATACATATACAGTCTATGGATGCAGTCTATTAAATGCACTATCCACACTCAGCTTGCGAATATTGGATATGCATGAGATGGATTATGACAGCACACCATTAGGAACCTCTACAACTCTTTACATGTGGAGACACAGGCTGTGAAGATAATGAAGATTACTAGTATCTATCTCAATGTTATGTTATGCTTTTGTTGATAACTAACTATTCCTTTGATGATAAGTGTTGATGAGTGTCTATTGCAAGAAAAGGCACTTTAACAGGTACTTGATCATTTTTTTTCTTTGAGAAGTGACAACAATAGAGCACTTTGCCTCTTTTTGCCACTTTAAAAGACTTTCAGCCTTTTTTTCAGTCAGCCAGCAGTCGCCACCCGTGGTCAATGACAGGGCCGGGCAGAGACGGACGGACTTATTAGAGGGAATCAGAGGCTGAAGATGAGTTCGGGTGGCTTGTAATCAGTGCAGGAGATCTTCTGATGGAGGATGATGGCCTGAAGCTGTGGAGCATCAGCAGGGAAAGCCCCGCTGGCTCTTCACACTCTGATAGACAATAGCTTTTTGTCTGAGCCGATGTCCTGCTCGCTCTCTTATCAAAAAACCAACACAAGCGGCGGCGCTAAATCTACCGCAGCCACTAGCAGCAGTGGTCTATGGCAACACAAGTACAGGGCGCTCTGCTTTCAAGTGAGCGATATAGACAGCCGGCGCTTCGGGAATTCCCTGTGTTATGGGAAATTCCCATTATTTTCGGATACACATACGATTAAAGACTGTATCTATCTGTTCTGTATACGTCTGGAGGGAGTCGGGCCTTGTTTTTTTTCATTTTTTAGCAGGGTGTTTCGTAAAGGCTGGAAATTGGTGTGTTTATGGGTGTGTATTTGTGTGTGTGTACACTGCCAGAATGATATTTTGGAACACCCCCCATTTTTTCCCATTATTTTTGCCATTTAAGATATTTAGGTCTAGTCAATAACCTAAATAAACCAGCGTAGAGAGTTTTAAAGTGAACTGCCAGGGCCTTTAAGGAAAACAAATGAACTAAAAGAGTAACTTAAAAAAGTAATTTTATTATTGTAAATAATATACAATATACCAATATATTGTAAAAATATTATATTTTGTAATATACATTTTGTTTCTAAACTGAATGCAGAAGCATTTTTGAGTTGAGAAGGGACAAGAATATTGTGTTCAATGCTTTTAGCACAGACTCTTCTTTGGTTTTACTATGAGTGAATGAAGGAGCTGCTGAGCTCCGAGTTTCCTCTTCTGAAGTCTCCACTGCTCCACCAGTCGCTCCCGTACAGTAAAACTGAGCCAGATCCTCTTTTAGAGGCTGTACGTGTGACGTATGTACGTAAAGACACGTGAGGTGGCCAGAAGAAGAACTCCCGTGAAAAGCGACCCGACCCCAGTTTTTAGATTGAATCAAGTAAATAAGTATATTAAGTAAATACAGACAGACACTTTAAAATCTGTACAAATAAATAAATAAATAAAAAATAATTAGAAAAAGACGGGTTGATTTTTTTTTTTTGCAAGCAATTCATTGACATTAATAGATTACAGCTAGTAAGTTATAATGGAAATAAACTGAGCTTTAGAAATGGATTTTAAAAAATTCAATTTTCACACACCACCGTTCTCCCACAGCGTTCAGAGATCCAGAAACTTTAACAGTTTGTTCAAACACCCTTCAGACTGGGTGATACAGGGCATATTTTGCACTGATAAATCGCTTTTTAGCAGCTGGCGCCAGGAGGCAGGCTTTGCGGAGTCTATGTATATATATGTCTATGTTATTATCAGTACAAAGATGGCGGCGCTCAGAGCTGAAGCTAGCATTATAGGATGAAATCAGTATTTTTTAATAAGCTTCTTGTGCATTGTTTTAAGTTATTAGTGCCTCATTTTAAATGTCAGAGCTCTCCGGATTCTAGCAAAGAGGTGTGGAGCTGCTTTGAGCTGGATAACGGTAAAAAAGCAATTTATCAGGGTAAATTATGCCCCGTATCACCCAGTCTGAAGGGTGTTTCAGCAAACTTTCTGGCAAAATTTCTGCATCTCTCTACATACCTTTGACGCTATTCATCAAAGGTAAGTACTTTTTATCATGTTTTACTACAGCAAAAGTTCATTTTACACTGGAATTCTCCTTAATATAATTACTTAATACATTCTACTAAAATACATTCATTTTTAATGTCAGATACCAAGAGTTTTTAGTGAACTGGGAAAATCTGCTTTTAGCTACAGTGCAGCACCAGCGAGCTGGAATTCACTACAGGAAATGTTGAAGCTCAGCTCGCTGGGATCACTGAACCATTTTAAACTTTTAGTTTCTAATCACCATCAGAAAGCCTGTGACTGTTTTAAATGACTTTTTTAATTAGTTTATCTCTTTTCTTATATTATTTATATATATATATATATATATATATATATATATATATATATATATATATATATATATATATATATATATATATATATTTTTTTTTTTTTTTTAATCTATTTTTTGTTTATTTATTATGACTTTTATTTTTTATTTTAATTTAATGTTTTGTATTTTCGTTGTTGTTCTTAGTTCTATTACTCATTTAACCACTCATCATTTTTAATATTTTACTTTACTTCTACTATTATCTATTTACGTATTTTATATTTTACACATTTTTTTTATGTCAAATTTGTTGTTTTTATGGTATTTTAGACTTTTCTGTTTTACATATACATTTTTTATTAAATGTTGATTTAAAATGCGTACTTTTATTTATTTATTTATTATTATTATTATTATTTTACTATTTTATTTCTTATTATTTCTTATTTGTAAATTATCATTAAATGTGTTCAATCCCTTTGATGTTATAAAGGCTCGGCGACATTGTAAATGAGGGTCACCTTCAATGTTTCTCAATGTTGCAGCTGAAACACTATAGGGAGTCTAGTGCATCCCAAATTATATTATCAACATTAACATTTTATATTTAATAATATAACATTATGGTCATTATGGCTTTTAGAAAAATGTGTTTTATGGAGGGAGGGGGGGTAGTAGTGCACTAAAGGCTTTTTTTCCATAATGGCTTGATTTTTTCCCCCTTACATTACTTTTAATTTTATACTTGAAGCAGTTTTGTGTATGCTGGCAGTAAAAGCTCGATGCCCTTCATCTGGGACTTCAGTGGCAGCAGGGATTTTTTCCCCCGCTGTGGTTACGATCGCTGAGGCTCTTAAAGCAGCACCCGTTTGAGAAAATCGTGAAATATTTGCATGCTGGACATTTTTTTCCCTTGAAGGTCTTACAGTAAGTGTCATGTGACACTTCCTGACCTAATTATTTCCAGCGGGGAGGGTGAGTTGTGGTGCGTGTGCTTTTCTGCTGCAGATCCCCGGGCCCCACACACAGCAGCTGTAGGTGTGTGAGTAGAGTGTGTGTAAGGAGGTGGGGAATCCCTCCCTGCCCACCTCTCACTTCTCTGAAGCAGAGGCTCGCTAACAGAACAATGCTAACGCTAACAAACCCTCCCACTCTACAGCACTACAGGTAGAATTTTTGTTAGAACTCCCAACTTTCTATCTCACTTACACACACACACACTCTTTAACCCAAACACACACACACACACACACACACGTACAGAGTTGTTCCTTATAATATATATTTATATACATTATAAATGAATATTGAAGTGATCCAGACTATGAAGGAACACATAAAGAATCATGTAGTAACTTAAAAAAGTGTTAAACATAATCTGAGGTGCTGTTAACTTGTGGTTTCTGAGGTCGGTAACTTTGATGAATTTATCCTGTACAACAGAGGAAACTCTTGCTCATCCTTTTCATTGGGCCGTTCCTGATGAGTGCCAGTTTCACCATAACATTTTTGATGGTCTTTGCTATGACTGCACTTGAGGATACTTCAAAGTTCTTAAAATTCTTCTTTTCGGATTTTTCTTAAAGTTATTTTTTCTTTACTTAGTTGAGTAGTTCTTGCTTCTTATTATAAGGATTAGAACATTACTCAAATATTCACTATTCACTGTATACCTGTAACTCTACCTCTTCACTACTTTACAACTGATGCTCTCAAACTAACATTAAGACACAAGAAATTCAAGTAATTAACTCTTGATGAGTTCAGCACAGCTGTTAACTGAAAGTCTGTAAAATATGAAACATATTCTGGTTTGTATTCATAGTTTGGATGATTGTAAGGTTAATCTACAATGAAAAACATTTTAAAATAATGAAGAACCTCTGAATTTAAGGTGTTCAAACTTTTTTGATATACACATATACTGTATATATGTGTTTGTATATAATGCTAAATACATATACTATATACATATACATATATATATATATATATATATATATATATATATATATATATATATATATATATATATATATATAAACAATACATCCTATTGGATAATACATTGTGTATTTGTACTTATATTATTAATTTTTGTACAGTACCAGTCAAAAGTTTGGACACACCTGCTCAGAGATACAGTATAATAGGCCCCCTTTAATAATTGTAATAATAATAAGTATATTTCCAATTGTCATGTATTATCGTATACCGCAATACATACAAGAAATATTACACGTTGCATACATACTGTATCTATATGTAAGGATTACATGTGCCATATGTATAATATTTGTTTTAACTATTTATTGTTAAATAACCCTGTTTATGCTGTTTTATGTCATGGGAGGTCTGGGCATTTTTTTTTTTTTTTTGTCTTAAACTAAAAGTAAAACTCACACACACACACACACACACACACACACACACACTAGTGAGAACCAGATCAAGGCACAGTTGTGTTCCAGTGTACGAGTGTGTGTTCTTTGGTGACATCATTTCTAGAGAGTGACTTGACTGAAGTATAGTGTGAAACTTCAGCTGGAGTTTTCCCTCCTGCTGGCATGTCGGGGTCGTGAGCTCCGTGACGCAGGGGAATCATCATCATCATCATCATCACACTGCCCCCTCTCCAGCCCCTCAGACCCACAGGCCCGGCGAGGCCCAGCAGAACCTGAGGAGGCCCGTCTCACCATCTCACAGACTCTTAATGGAGAGGAATCACAGCAGGCGGCGTGAACTCCTCCCAGCACTGTGGAAGAACATGAGTTGCGTCACTGCTAATGACCCCTCAGTGAGATTTATGGTACGTGCTGAGCTGTCTTCTCAGAATAACACCTTCTAAAGAGATGATGTGGCTTTCGTAACATGACTGGTGTTTTCATAAGCAGCTCTTAGTCCCTCACACACCGGCGCTGATCAGCAAACACTCTCTAGCATCACAGAACTTTCCTCAGATGTGTTTCTACCATCAATCTGATGAATCACAGGCCTCCCAGCACTCTGACATACACTCACTTTAAGACTCAACTAAAAGTGATGCTCTGTTTTTATCTGTCACCATCCGTCCAACCCGAGGGTTCGGTTACATCACAGAGAGGTTACGTAAAAACACAACAGATACGTGTGTTTTTACTTCTAGGTTTTAAGAAAAAAAAGTGTCAACACTCTAAGTTTTAAATTGACATTAGTTAAGACTACTAGTTAAAACTAATTTCTCATTAGTAATTAAAAAAAAGTAGTAATGTTGAATAATGTCTTAATATCTGTCAATTAATAATTCATCCAGACATTGCTTAACCATTTATCAGTGTTTATTACTGTCAAGTACTGATAATTGCGATCCTCATTGTAAAGTGCTACAGTAGAGGTTTTATCATAATTTAGTTTCCAAAATCTAAAACCAAAAAGCACAAGCTAAACAAGTTAGCCACGAGTAAGTGAGGCAATGTAGTCAGCTTATACATTGGGTGGGGCTTAAAACTTATTTATCTTATTTATCTAGTCCTTTAATCTTTAAATCTTGTCATTTAACTCCAAGGCTCTGTAGGTTCCATTAATTGTGACTCCTACGTTCTATTAATTGCGACTCCTATGTTCTGTTAATTGCGACTCCTAGACTACATTAATTGCGACTCCTACGTTTCCGTTAATTGCGACTCCTAGGCTATGTTAATTGCGACTCCTATGTTCTATTAATTGTGACTCCTTCGTTCTATTAATTGCGACTCCTACGTTCTGTTAATTGCACCTCCTATGTTCTGTTAATTGCGACTCCTAGACTACGTTAATTGCGACTCCTACGTTCTGTTAATTGCGACTCCTAGACAACGTTAATTGCGACTCCTACGTTTCCGTTAATTGCGACTCCTAGACTATGTTAATTGCGACTCCTATGTTCTATTAATTGTGACTCCTTCGTTCTATTAATTGTGACTCCTACGTTCTGTTAATTGCACCTCCTATGTTCTGTTAATTGCGACTCCTAGACTACGTTAATTGCGACTCCTACGTTCTGTTAATTGCGACTCCTAGACAACGTTAATTGCGACTCCTACGTTTCCGTTAATTGCGACTCCTAGACTATGTTAATTGCGACTCCTATGTTCTATTAATTGTGACTCCTTCGTTCTATTAATTGCGACTCCTACGTTCTGTTAATTGCACCTCCTATGTTCTATTAATTGCGACTCCTAGACTACGTTAATTGCGACTCCTACGTTCTGTTAATTGCGACCCCTAGGCTATGTTAATTGCGACTTCTATGTTCTATTAATTGCGACTCCTTCGTTCTATTAATTGCGACTCCTACGTTCTATTAATTGCGACTCCTAGGTTCTATTTATTACATCTCCTAGGTTCTGTTAATTGCGACTCCTAGACTACGTTAATTGCGACTCCTACGTTCTGTTAATTGCGACTCCTAGGCTATGTTAATTGCGACTCCTATGTTCTATTAATTGCGACTCCTTCGTTCTATTAATTGTGACTCCTTCGTTCTATTAATTGCGACTCCTACGTTCTCTTAATTGCAACTCCTAGGTTCTGTTAAATCTCCTAGATTTCGTTAATTGCAACTCCTAGACTCCATTAATTGAGACTACTACGTTCTGTTAATTACAACTTCTAGGCTCTGTTAATTGTGACTCCAAGGTTCTTTTAGTTGCAACTCCTAGACTCTCTTAGTTATGAATCCTAGGTTCTATTAATTGCGACTCCTGGGTTCTGCTAATTGCAACTCTTATGTTCTGTTAATTGCAACTTCCTTAATTGAGACTACTATGTTCTGTTAATTACGACTTCTAGGCTCTGTTAATTGCGACTTTTAGGTTCTTTTAGTTGCAACTCCTAGACTCTCTTAGTTATGAATCCTATGTTCTGTTAATTGCGACTCCTATGTTCTATTAATTGCGACTCCTAAGCTCCCTTTATTGAGACTACTACATTCTGTTAATTACGACTTCTTGTGACTTTTAGGATCTGTTAACTGCAACTATTATGTTCTTTTAATTGCGACTCCTAGGTTCCAATCTATGCTATGCTACTTTTAAGAAACACACACACACACACGCACACACACACACACACACATGTACATGTCTTAATACAGGGCACAAACATACACACACTCACTTCTAAATACACACTACACCTCCTTCTTTGACCCCTCGGCCCACCCGTCTTTAAATAGCCGCTGCCAGCCTGCTGCCCCTCAGCTGCCCACCGCCCTGCCCACCGCCCTGCCCAATGCCTCACACTGCGCCTGCAGGACAGCTGTACCCTCCTGCACTCACAGCACAGCCATTCAGCACTGCCTGAGACGGGGCTTTCCAACACACACACACACACACACACACACACACACACACACACACACACACACACACAGAGACATTTACAGAGTCACAGTCATACTCTCTTTCTTTCAGATCCCATGGGACAAATCTATGACAAGAGGCTCATGCACGACATCACATGATCCTCATCATCATCATCATCTTCATCACTGTTAAGCTATTCAAGTGGCTATTTTCCTACTTTCCTTTTAAGAGCATGCACCAATCAAGCATAACATTATGACCACCTCTTTGTTTTTAGCTCTACTGATCATATACGACTGTCTATACATCTATTATATTTGGAGGAATAACCCTGTTTTTTAATCACAGCATCTTGGCATCATGTTCTCCTCCACCAGTCTTACACACTGCTTTTGGATAACTTTATGCTGCTTTACTCCTGGTACAAAAATTCAAGCAGTTCAGTTTGGTGGTTTGATGGCTTGTGATCATCCATCTTCCTCTTGATTATATTCCAGAGGTTTTCAATTTGGTAAAATCAAAGAAACTCATCATTTTTAAATGGCCTCTTATTTTTTTCAAGTGCTGTATGTTGTATATTTTAGCTTCTTCAAAAATAGCACCTCTGGGCTGGATTTTCTCAGTCAGTTTTATGAGGTAGAGTCACCTGGAATTCAGGCTTTCAGTTAACAGCTGTGCTGAACTCGTCAAGAGCTAATTACTTGAATTTCTTGTCTCTTAATAAAGTGTTTGAGAGCATCAGTTAAAGTAAAGTAGTGAAGAGGTAGAGTTACAGGTATACAGTGAATAGTGAATATTTAAGTAATGTTCTAATTAGGAGTGTGCCATATATTGTATCATACACAATAATATCTCAAACATTTTAGAATATTGTGAATGATATTATACCCCGAAATATGGTGCCATATCACCCACCCTTTATTATCTATTATATATATATATATATATATATATATATATATATTTTTTTTTTTCAGTGTTTTAACATATCGCCAATAATATTGTTATTGCGGAAAAATAAACATGACATATCGTGATATTAATTTAGGGCCATATTTAAGGCCCATCCCTTGTTCTAATCCATGTTATGGCAAGAATTACTTGGATAAGTAAAGAAAAAAATACTTTAATATATAAAAGTGAGTTGCTAAGATCATCAGAAATGTGATGATGAAACTGGTACTCATCAGGACCGCCACAGAAAAGGAAGGCCAAGAGTTTCCTCTGTTGTACAGGATGAGTTCATCAGAGTTACCAGCCTCAGAAACCACAAGTTAACAAACAGCAGCCCAGATAAAAGCATCTAAATATCTTTTTGGTTTGTTTAACACTTTTTTTTTAAGTTACTACATGATTTCTTATGTGTTTCTTCATAGTCTGGATCACCTCGCTATTCATATATAAAAAAATATATATATATCTATATATATAAATATATGTAGGAAAATTGACTAAACACATACAACACACAATACATAAATCACACAGGAATGCACACAATTTCTCAAAATTCATATATTTTATTTAGAAAAATAAACATTTCATCGTATAATTTCCTATATTTGTATATTATATTTATGCTGTTGTTTTCTGTAATGTGTCGGTTGGTGTTAAAGCCTCAGTCGAGTTGAAACTAGAGGCCATTTTGTTACACAGATTTTCTGAGAGCGACGCTTTCATGTCTGGTCTAACCAGGATGTCGGGAACTTCCTCTCTTACTTAAATCTAGACTGTTTTGTGCTGTCGAGGCCAGCAAACGCTCACACGGCAAGTACCTAACAGTCAGAAGAAGCCTGGAGGCTCAGCTCCGTGAGTACGCTGTATAAACAGAGCTTTTGATGGCTGTGTATCAGATTACATCAGATTACATAAAGCAGTTAGTAATACTGTGAGTCTTTCTGCTGTAGAATTCAGTGGAGGTTTAACCAGAATTTGCACAATAAGCCAAATTATAACAAAACAAATCACATACAGCTCTGAAAAAATGAAGAGATCCCCCATTTTTTTATAAAAATACCATCTTTACACACAGTTATTCCAAGAAATACAATGAGTTACTCGCATTTATGAGCCAAAAATTGCACAAATTCACCCAATAACAACATGAAAGACAGATCCCTATTCATCACAATACAAGAAAATATCATTATATCACCCAACATTTCAAATATACCAATATTTACTAAAGTGTTGTTTGAATATTAAGATTAATTTGTTTTATTGCTTTATTTGAGATAAAAATTTGATTCTAATAAATGCAAATAAATGCTCTAAATCTCAATATATTTATTTGAAATTGAAACTGATTTCTGAATCTGTTAAAGATAAAACATTACTGTTTTGTTGTTTATATAGTAAGATTTAATTTGGTTAAGTGTTATGCTTATCATTCTAAGGCATACAAATGTTCTAAATAGCAATATATTTATTTAAAGTTTTGGAAAAATGTCGTTATTGCTTTATAGAATAAAAAAATGTCAAATGTCAATTCAACAAAAAGCAATGTGAAAGAATCTGGAAAAATTAAGAGATTTCACCCATTTTTTTCTTAAAATACCATCTCTACACACATGCAGACATTTAATTTCAGTTATTTCAACAAATTAAAAGAATTACTCACATTTATGAGCCAAAAATTGGCACAAATTCACCTAACAGCAGCGTAAAAGACTGATCTAAATAAAATATCATTATATTGCCCAACATTTCAAATATACCTAATAGTGATTCATAAATCTCTTAACGATTAAAAATGTACTGTGTTGTTTAAATATTAAGATTAACTTGTTTTATTGCATTATTTGAGATTTTAGATTCTCATAAATGCAAATAAATGCACTACATCTCAATATATGTCTTAAAAAAATTGGTAAAAACATCATTATTGGTTTATAGAATAGAAAAATTAAATGTCAGTTAAACAAAAAGCATTGTGAAGAGCTGATCCAAATTCATCATTATACAATAAATATCATTATATTGCCCAAAATTTCACCAAATTACTAAATATTCTAATAAATGCAAACAAATGCTATTTGTTTGACATTTGGTACAAATGGCGTTATTGGTTTATAGAATAAAAAAAATACATAAAATGAAAAAATATTTTATAATATAATATAAAATATTATCATATCGCCCAAAAGTTCATCAAATAGTGATTAATGAATCTCTTAAAGATTAAACATTTACTAATGTGTTGTTTAAATATTAAGATGACCTTGTTTTATTGCATTATTAGAGATTTTAGATTCTAATAAATGCAAATAAATGCTCTAAATACCAATACAATCATTTGTAATTTGGTAAAAACGTCATTATTGGTTTATAGAATACAAAAATGAAATGTCAGTTCAACAAAAAGCAATGTGAAAGACTGATACCTATTCATCACGATACAATAAAATATCATTATATCGCCCAAAAGTTCATCAAATATTGATTTCTGAATCTCTTGTCTCTTGAAAATAAAACATTGCTATTCTTTTGTTTATAAGATTTGAGATTTAATAAAAATAATAACAATTCTAGAGCAAATAAATGTCCTAAATGGCAATATATTTATTTAAAATTTGGTAAACAGTCCTTATTGGTTTAGAGTGAAATGTCAATTAAACAAAAAGCAATGTGAAAAACTGATCCACATTCATCACAATACATCAAAATATTGTTTTATTGCCTAAAGGTTCACCAAATGTTAATTCTGAATCTCTTAAAGATAAAAAAATGAAATTTTCTGTAAATAAATGTTGTAAGTAGCAAAATATTTATTTGAAATTTGGTAGAAACGTTGTTAATGTTGTTTATATAATGCAGTAAAAAATTGCATTTAACTTTTAAAAAAACAAGCCTATAAATAGTAAAAGCAGAAAAAAACTGATCATAATGTGGAATGGTATCTTAATTTATTCCAGATCCATATACATTGATAACCTATATATCCATATATGGTCATAAATGTTATAATACGTTAATACTGTAATTATTGTGATAATAATAATAATTTCTGAATTATTTAAAAAAGTTTTAAGTTTTATTATTTTATTTTGGTAATAATTATGTAATTATAATAATCATTTCAATCAATTCCTGTAAATAAATTCTCTACATTTCAATGCATCTATAAATAATAAAACCAGAGAGATTTCTCTTAATTATTTCAGAGCTGTATAAATATACAAAATCATAATCTGCACAATAAGCCAAATTATATAAACAAAACACATTATCACAAAAAACACTTTGTATATATTTATATATGTATACATATATATATAAACTCTGCAATAATAAAAATAGCACCATGACAAAAATAGTATGGACGATTTATGCATTTAAACTTTATGAAAGCTTATGTATATAATTAAAAATGAAATTTTTGACACAATGTTACATCGTAAAACAAAGAAATATATTACAATACAGACAGGAAAGTGCTAGACGTTCACACTATGTCAAAAACAGACTTGTTGAGGTATATCGGGACTGAAGCGAGTGTCCATCTGAAGACCAGCTTTAAGCACAAAAAGCAGAATCTGAATCAGCATGACTCTAAATCCCTAAATCCAAAATGTCATGACTTAATTAACTAGAAACTATATATATTTTTATATATGTGGCAATGGTTTGTTTTTATATTACATTAAATATGAAGAGATTCAATTCAAAATGCATAAAAGCAATAATAACTTTAGCTATAAAATTAAAAAAATGAAGTTGTAAATAAATTGTATCATGATATTTAAAGACATTTTCATGATATATGATATATATAGAATATATAGAATGATTCTTCTATGGTTCAGCCTGTAACTGGACAATATATATGTCTTAGAAATAATAATAATAATCTTATTTTTTGTTGATGTAACAGCGTAATAATACAGTTTTACTGTTTTTTTTTTATCTGTGAACTTGGGGAATTGAAATACTGACATATAAAGTACATACAGTTTATACAAACTTAATCAGTAAAACATATACATTATAAATCATAGTATGAATATATAGATATAGATATATATGGATATGTGGAGCTGGACTGTTTTTTTGCTAGTAAAACATAACTAAAGAATGAGATTCCATGTAAAATCCATGTAAATTAGTGAAATTATACAAAAAATCAGAATTATATTTTGGATATGTTCTCCTTGTAATATGACTAGTTGAAATGGCTTTATAGATCTGTAGATCTGAAATTTTATTACTGTTAGAAATGTGAAAGCTTGAATTTTTACTATTAAAAGTCAGTTAAAACTCAAGTATGACCTTTTTTTTACTTTTTGGCTGAAACAATTTGCCATACATTTATGATAATGAGCTTTATTTATATATTTTCTGATAAATAATGATAATTATGATTAATCACGAGAATATTGTATACAATTATGATAGCATAATTATTGTGACAGGCTTCTTTCTTATTTGGCATTGCTTAGAGATTAACCACACAAATACTGTATATCGTCGCTGTCCTATGAAAAACACTTATCTCCATTTTTGTCGATTTTTAGTTTACTACATAATTTGAACATACAAACTTTCCCTTACACTGTGCCAAAATTTCTTGATGAACGGACCAATAGAAACTCTTCAAAATGACCTGAAATAAGCTCTTTTTACATTGACTTCCATTGAAAGTTGACAAGGTTTTTTCTCTCTGCTGTAAAGTTGCTGTTTTGGAGATAAGTGTTTTTCATTGGACAGCGACGATATGCACATATGTATATACATGTATATATGTGTGAAAATAGCTTTTTATGCATTTTGGAACCAAACCCTTCATATTTTCTACTGTAAAATATTTAAATATATTATTTTCTGATCATGAGACTGTGCCGCGGCTGTGCTGTGCCAGTACGTGAAGTATATCTGGACCATATGACTGGTGAGCGAGTAATTCCTTGACTCAGGAATGCCCCATCTTAGATCACAGAACATTCTGAACCACCTACGTAACTCATGTCAGAAACCAGCTTCTCTGAACTTTCCCAGTCTGACTTCTGCACTGGATTAACCCCTGAAACAGCTGCTGAACAACTTCAGAACTTCAGATATCACCATCTGCTCCAGGCTAGAAGCTCAGATTCAGAAGCTCAGAGGTCAAACTGTCCATACTGACTCTGTGTTCACACTAGCATGCCACACGTTGCTCACTATCAAATCTACGTTCACGTCACAAGTTAGTCACTAGTCACTAGTGGGTGTGCTGGAGGCTACTTGCGTTGTTGAGTGTGTTTACAGTTAGCATGCTGGCTAATCAAGCAATGCAAAGACACCAACAATATGTTGTTGCTTTCTATTAACCTTCAGTTTACTTCAAATTGTCCAACTGTATCATTGCTGTTCAATGAAAACAAGCATCTCCATTTTTCTTTTATTTTTTTTTCCCAATTTACACAGCCAATTACCCAACCCACTCATTAAAAAGCCCTCCGACACATTTAAAGTTAGATTCCGCCTCTTGTTAAACTGCTCGGAGGAAAGCGCAGCGACTCGGTTCTGATACACCAGCTCACAGGCGCACCTTTGTGCTGATCCACATCACCCTAGAAGTGATGATTGAAAAAAGCACCATCTACTGTAGGCCAATTGTGCTCTCTCAGGGCTCCGGCAGCCGAAGGCAAGCTCCATGAACAGGATCTGGATGGCAGCACTTAGCCCACTGGACCACTCGGAGGACAGTATCTTCATTTGTGACGCTTTTTAGTTTTCTACATAATTTGAACACACAAGCTGTCCCTAACAATGTGTCAAAATTACTTAATGAATGGAAGTAGAAAATAGAAAATTCTCCAAAATCACCTGAAGAAAAACTCTTTTTACATTGACTTCCATTAAAAGTTAAGGAAGTTTTATTTATCTCCTGTAAAGTTGAGGTTTTGGAGATGCATGTTTTTCATTGGACAGCAACAATATGTAGGTATGCTTTTTTTCAGGTTGAGAACCATAGTGCTGGGAGAATCAAATGTTTAGAGATTAGAAGCTGGAAACCTTAGACTGCTATATCTATGATTGATCAAGCAAATTCATTGATTCACAAGTCACTTTATCAAGGCATAATTTAAAATCTAAACAGTTTCAAAGTCTGGGCTGTTGCTGAGGTTTGTTTTCTGTTGTTCATGCATATGGAACAGTCTAACGAGGCATTTTGGTGACATTCTGGCGTGAACATCATGTGGTGACTTTGTGATACCAAATTAATGTGCTTGTTTCATTCATAAACTAGAATAATAAACAGTTTTTTATATATTTTTTTTCCATTCATGCTGTACGTCCACAGTAAATGGGAAGGATACCTCAGCTGCGTCCGCTGATTCATCAGAAGTTTGGCTGCATTTCTGTGTGTATACGAAGACTGATCCTCCAGTCTAGACTTTGGAACGCAGCTAGATTCTCGATGTCTCGTTTGTCAGTCTGCCGTTGTGTCGTTTGCCACTAGTCGCCAAATAGCAGCACTCCCACAAATCACGTACTCCCACAGGAAACGATTGTTCGCTTGCCGCCTTGTCGCCTTGTCTCCTGCCAGTGTAAACGCAGGGTAATCAACCACTCCCAGAGTTTAATGTCCATCAGCATCACCAGTAGCAGACATACCTCGTCCTCTACCTTCAGGAAGGCCGTGGTTCCACCGTGCCTCCACGTGCTCCTGTAGTGCATTCAGTTTGAAGAGTAAGTCCGTTCAGAGTTCACAGTTTAGCACAGTCAGTGCAGTGGTTAAAGTATTCGTCCGTGTTTTTCTCGTCGTATACGGCCATGCACCGCGGACACATGAGGTCGGTGGGATCCTGCGCCAGCGACTGTCCGATAGTCCGTTTTGCGCTGGACTCTGGAGGACTGTTTCTCAGCAGAGGCTCGGCCGTTTCTGTCTGTTTGCGGGACGGTTTCTTCAGGCTGATGGGGAGCCGCCGTGTTGGCTGGGGTTCTTTGACGTGCTGTGTAAAGAAAAAAAAATACAGTCATTTTAGGCTTGAACAGATTTTCACCTCCAGTGCCTTGCAAAAGTATTCAGCCTCCTTGAACTTTTCAAACTTTTGCCACATTTCAGGCTTCAAACATAATTTTTTGTGAAGAATCAACAACAAGTGGGGCACAATCATGAAATGGAACAAAGTTTATTGGATTGTTTAAACTTTTTTGTAAATAAAAAAACTGAAAAGTGGGACGTGCAATATTATTTGGCCCCCTTTCATTATTACTTTGTAGCTCCACCTTTTGCTGCGATTACAGCTGCAAGTCACTTGGAGTGTCTTTTTTGCAGTTTTGCACATCGAGAGACTGAAATTTTTGCCCATTCTTCTTTGCAAAACACCTCGAAGTTGTTTTGAGGTTGAATGGAGAGCGTTTGTGAACAGCAGTTTTCAGCTCTTTCCACAGATTCTGCATTTAATTCCGTTCTGGACTTTGACTTGGCCATTTGTGAACCATTCTCTGCATCTTTTCATTTTCTGCAAATAAATGTTCTAAATGACAATATTTATATTTGGAATTTGGGAGAAATGTTGTCTGTAGTTTATAGAATAAAACAACAATGTTCATTTTACTCAAACATAAACCTATAAATAGCAAAATCAGATAAACCGTGGTCTCTTAATTTTTTCCAGAGATGTATATGCTTTTTTCATGTTTATAGTGCTGCAATGTCATTGATTGGTCAGGCATATTTTTTGGCCCAATTTATTTAGAAAAAGTGGCTTCATCAAGGCAAAATCTAAACTGCATTCCAAAGTCTGGGCTGTAGCTTTTGTTAGGGGTAGGTCCTCAGTTTTTTTATTTCTAAAAAAAATTAAATATCCAATAAATTTTGTTCCACTTCACAATTGTGTCCCATTTGTTGTTGATTCTTCACAAGAAAAAATTACAATTCCATACCTTTATGTTTTAAGCCTGAAATGTGGCAAAAAGTTGAAAGGTTCAAGGGGGCTGAATACTTTTGCAAGGCACTGTAGACAAATGTTGCCAAAACTTGGACAAATGTAATGAAAGTAAAAATCCACCCCAGGATTTTGTTTAAACTGATTGGATGGCTCTGCTGAAGCTGCAACAAAATCCCGGGTGGAATTCAACTTTCTGGACCTGGATTTAACACATCTTCCAATAGACAATATAGAGTGGAATCATGTTAATATTTTATATTTAAATTTTAAAGGCGTTCCAATTCATATTCAGTTCATATAAGTTCATTAACAGAACTAACAACTCATATTAGAAATTATTTCTTTTAATTCTTTTAATAGAATCCAATGTAACATTATTTTATTTCAATGCATTTTGGAGCATTTCTATAGCTCCATTAATTATGAAATGTCAAGGTCAAGCTGTAGAGAACAGCTATGAGACTGGAATCATATCAGACAGTAAAACATATATATTGGCTTAATTACCTTGATATAATGCTGCCTTTAAGTCAGGTCAGGAATATCATATTATTCCTGTTGCTGCTAGTTCCCTACTCCTTTATATTTTGCGTATTTATCTATTTTACTTTTGTAGTAATATATTTTAAATTGCTCTTTGTGTGTAAACTGGAAAGTGGGAATACAATATCATTCCACCTCATGTACCACAAATAGAATAGTTTTTAGATTATGTGATGAGCCAAAGCATAATTGTAATTGTAATAGATAATATAAAAACATATTTAAGTAAATCTGCTGATTTCAAAATATAGTGAATAAAATCATAAAATTGGCTCTTTTCTGAACTTCTTTTTAAAATCAATATTTTCCTGAATACAAATCAAACAGTTCATGTCCTCCAAACCTTTAGTTTCATTATGTTTGTCTAGTTTCTATGTCTATTTTCAAACTTGCCGAATTTGGGTTAATTTCTGTTACTGATCTGGAATTATTAAGTGCAGTAGAGAGAAAACAGGCAGCTTCTCCAAGTGTCCTGTAGGAGATTTCAAAGCCCTCAAATTTTCAGAATGTAAATAAGTTATTTTACTGCAGATAAAAAGGGTTTTGTGTCACCTACACCTGTAGCCCTTATACGGGACAAGGCATTTTAAGGGGTTAAAATGACTGTATGTTGTCTTGAAGGCAGAATAAGAGATGTAATACAGTCTATCCACTCTTTTCAAGCTTAGTTTAGTTTTAATGTTTTTAAAATTCCTATATTTAAGTGATTTAAGGAAGATGCTGACTGGCTTGCCTGGGCGTGGATTTGGAGCTTCAGACGCGTCACCCCCTCCTCGAGGTTCAGGATTTTATCCTGAGCTCTTTCCCTGTCGGCTCTCTCAGACTTGAAGTCTTCGATATAAGCTTCGACCTGAAAAACAGCATGGAGATAAGTGGACATGTCAATTCTGCTGAACTGAAAACTTTACTAAGTGTTGTATTGTATTTGCATTGTTCAAAAATAATGGATCCTAAATCATGATAGAAATACAGGCAAATAGAAAGACAGACAGACAGACAGACAGTTAGATAGATAGACAGATACACAGTTAGTACATAAGGGTATATTAACCTGCTGTTCCAGCATCTGGATGCGTTCCCGGTCTCTGAGTGAGCCGCTGTCTCTCTCTCGGCTCAGTCTCTCACACTCCAGCATCTTCTCCTCCAGCAGTCTGTTCAGCCGCCCGATCTCCTGCTGATACAGAGCCGTGCCGCCCGGTGCCGCCATGCCCGTAGACTCCTTCAGCTTCTGACACAGTCCCCTCACATACTCCTCCCTACTCACATCATACTTCTGCCACCGTGAGTTCAGATTCTCCACCTGCAGAGGAACGGTCAGAGAAACGGTCAGAGGAGCGGTCGGAGGAACGGTTAAAGGAACGGTTAAAGGGAATGGTCAGAGGAACAGCAGCAGAGAAATGGTCAGAGGAACAATTAAAGGAACGGTCAGAGGATCGGTTAAAGGGAACGGTTAAAGGGAATGATCAGAGAAAGAGCAGCAGAGAAACAGCAGCAGAGGAACGGTCAGAGGAACAATTAAAGGAACGGTCAGAGGATCGGTTAAAGGGAACGGTTAAAGGGAATGATCAGAGAAACAGCAGCAGAGAAACAGCAGCAGAGAAACAGCAGCAGAGGAACGGTCAGAGGAACAGCAGCAGAAAAACAGCAGCAGTGGAACGGTCAGAGGAGCAGCAGCAGAGGAACAGTCATAGGAACAGTCAAAGGAACAGCAGCAGAGGAACGGTTAGAGTAACAGTAGCAGTGTAACGGTCAGAAGAACAGCATCAGAAGAACAGCAGCAGAGGAACAGTCATAGGAACAGTCAGATGAACAACAGCAGAGAAATGGTCAAAGGAACAGCAGCAGAGAAACAGTCATAGGAACAGTCAAAGGAACAGCAGCAGAGGAACGGTTAGAGGAACAGCAGCAGAAGAACAGTCAGAGGAACAGCATCAGAGGAACGGTTAGAGGAACGGCAGCAGAGGAACGGTTAGAGGAACAGCAGCAGATGAACGGTCAGAGGAACAGCATCAGAGGAGCAGCAGCAGAGGAACAGTCATAGGAACGGTTAGAGGAACAGCAGTGGAGGAACGGTCATGGGAACAATCAGAGGAACAGCAGCAGAGAAATGGTTCAAGGAACAGCAGCAAAGGAACAGTCAGAGGAACAGCAGCAGAGGAATAGTCAGAGGAACAGCAGCAAAGGAACAGTCAGAGGAACAGCAGCAGAGGAATAGTCAGAAGACAAATGTGCCTTGACTGATCATACTAAAAACAGTTAATTTCATTCCTATTTTAGCCATAATATCTCATGTTCCTATCACTTACACTTCTTTACATCTCAAAAGTAGCTTGAAGACCATTTAATTTCATTTTATTTTGTACTTTGTTTCTCTGTAAAATTACAGACACTCAGAAACGCTTCCAATAGCAGGAGACACTTACATATGCCACTCTATTTTTCAGCTGCTGATTCTCCTCCTTTAATCTGTTGACCAGGCTGTTCAGATGAGCGACCTCAGAGCCATCCATCATCTGTTGAAGAGCACAGACACAACATGTTCATCTAACTAACACAAAAATAACTTCATTTCTAAAGTGAAACTTTAGGGAGGAACCATAAAACACTTTTAACTTCCAATGCAAGTTAATGTAATTTGGATTTGTAAGAATTTATTAGGATTAATTGGAATTTATTGGGAGTTAAAAGGATTTAAAAGCTAATTTCCAGACAAAATGCTGACCAAAAGTGCACAATCACAATCAGATTTCACATTTCCTCACTAATTATCAGCACCTTCCACGTTCAAAGGACAATTTTCCAGACATTTGAATGGCATTTAAGTTCCATGTTCAGCTGTTTCTTTCGTTTTGAACCAATAGTTAAAATAACAGAGTGGGGTCAGCAGATGCTGAGGAGCATAGTCACTACATCACTACACACCTCCAAACATCATGTAGCTTCAGAGTTCATCATCACTACACACCTCCAAACTTCATGTAGCTTCAGAGTTCATCACTACACACCTCCAAACTTCATGTAGCTTCAGAGTTCATCACTACACACCTCCATCCAAACTTCATGTAGCTTCAGAGTTCATCACTACACACCTCCATCCAAACTTCATGTAGCTTCAGATTAGATCATCACTACACACCTCCATCCAAACTTCACGTAGCTTCAGAGTTCATCACTACACACCTCCATCCAAACTTCATGTAGCTTCAGAGTTCATCACTACACACCTCCATCTAAATTTCAAGTAGCTTCAGAGTTCATCACTACACACCTCTAAACTTCATGTAGCTTCAGAGTTCATCACTACACACCTCCATCCAAACTTCATGTAGCTTCAGATTAGTTCATCACTACACACCTCCATCCAAACTTCATGTAGCTTCAGAGTTCATCACTACACACCTCCATCCAAACTTCATGTAGCTTCAGAGTTCATCACTACACACCTCCATCCAAACTTCATGTAGCTTCAGAGTTCATCACTACACACCTCCATCCAAACTTCATGTAGCTTCAGAGTTCATCACTACACACCTCCATCTCAACTTCATGTAGCTACAGATTAGATCATCACTACACACCTCCATTCAAACTTCATGTAGCTTCAGATTAGATCATCACTACACACATCTCTAAATTTACTCACCTCACTGCCCCTGTGCTCAGTGTTGGTGGTCCGGCTCTTCTCCTTCTCCAGTCTCCCCAGTAGATCCTGGCACACTCGTACCGTGGCCCCCAGCTGCACCCTCAGCTCCTCCGCCTCCGCCACCAGCGAGCTGTACAGCACGTTCTTGGTGGCCTGGGTCCGGTCCCTCTCGGCCAGGATGGAGTGCAGGTGCTGGATCTCCTGGTCCTTTTGGTGCTCGGGTCGCTGCCGGACGCTCTCCAGCTCCTGCTCCTTCTCCCTCAGCTTCTGCTGCAGAACCTGGATCTCCTACATCAAAAAAATAAACACCTCTGATTATGAATTACCAAACTATTTTTTTATTAAAGTTGTGTACAGTACCAGTAAAAAAAACATATGCAATTATTTACTAAATTAAAAAAACAAGAATATGTTTTATATTTTAGTTTCTTCTGTCAGGGTCTGCCAGGGGGAGACGTGGAGACGTGGAGGCAGACGTAAACACTAGAGGTGTGCCAAAAAATCGATTCACATAAGAATCTTGATTCTCATTTACTACGATTCAGAATCGATTTAAAATGTCCCAAAATCGATTCTGAGGGGCGGGTTTTAGACTGATTTTGGGCTGGGTATTTTTGTTGGACCTGGCAACCCTGGGGATAGGGCTTGTCCCTTTGGAGATCTTCCAGACACACACAGAGCGTAGGTGTTTGAGAATCACCGGTAAGATGGCAGAACAAGCACTATATTACATTAGATTAACGTGTAGTTTCAATGTTTTATGGCAGAATGCTTCATAACAAGCATAAAAAAGATCGCTAGTAGTTAGTTTCAGTAACTGTTAGCTAGCTAACTAGCTAACTTTCCAGTTCCACCTTAAATAACGCTACAGGTGGCAGCGGGCTGCAGCATTTAAGGCGGAACGGAAAAATAACAATAAGCTAATCAGAGCTAATTTCAGCTCCTCATCACAGAGGAATTAAGGAATGGACCATATGAATTAATTTCTCCACCTCCTGCCCCCTTTCTGAAGAAATACAACGACCTTAAATTAACTAGTTAATCAGCAGCTGCTCCTGAACTTTAGCGCTCCACTGCTATCATCACATCAGCCCAGCAGCGTCACCTACACACCACCGCTAGTAGCCTGGTAATAAAGCAGTGTTATTTATTATTTATTTATTGTTCATTAACGTCATTGTGATATCCCAGTGATTCCTCTGTCACTGAGGACCCACATTCCTGCACATTTTATTGTTTTTGTAACACATTACTTGCTCCAGGACCAGTGTATATTATGGAGGGTTTTTTTTCAATAAGATTCATAAGCCAGAAGCAGAAATTTTTATAATTCAAATCGTTTTGAATCAAAAATCGATTTTGAATCGAATCGTGGCCCCCAAAATCGGAATCGAATCGAATCGTGAGATAGTAATCGATTCCCACCCCTAGTAAACACAGGTAAGATAGATATGTATTAAATAAATAACAAAGAAACAAAGAAACAAACAAGGAGGCTAACAAACGAAACAAATGAGGAACTAAAACAAGACAGAATAGAAACTAAAGAGGACAAGGAAATAAACAAGAAGTAAACAAGGAATATAAATGAGGGCTATATTTTATTTAATTCTTTTCTAAATTTTGGCCAATATTTCAGCACCTCCCACCGATTCGCTTTAAACTCAATCTTTTGCTATAGAATCCATAAAAATATAATTAAACTGAATCGTGATACTTTATCGTGTGTAATATTAATGCAATATTTGATACTTTCCAACATATCGCCCATCCCTACTTACACTACACAATACAACACTTGTTCTAGGCTGTTCCTATTATGTTAAAAAAAAGAATCATCCATAATAAATATATACACTGATTTCTTTGTGTATTTAAGGATTTATTTTCTGTAAAAACTCCTGTAAACTGATTTTTTTTCTTAGTTTTTTTAGATTTTTGGCCAATATTTCAGGGTGTACTATTAAAGCGATAATTGATCATTTTCTGTCATGTTGCCTAACCCTATTTACACTGTTCTTATTATGTTATAACAAGCATAATTTATTATAAAAAGCCTTTTTTCTGTAAAGTTCTTTTGATTTCACCATTATATTAATAATATTGAATAAATAATCAACAGATCAGTAGATCAGCAGACTGGACTCACTTTTGGCTGGAAACAGTTTTTGCGCTGCATCCAGCGCCGAGTCCTTTATACTTCTTATGCATACAGTTTTAAAATATTAAACCTTTTATGAAGCTTTTAAACGTTTTTTCTCAGATTTTTGTTCTAAACTGTTCTTACTATGTTAAAACAATCGCCTACAAGGTGATGTCAGAACAGGCTCCTTCCTACCTGCACTCGCTCCTGAAGGCTTACGCTACCTCCCGGCCGCTGCGCTCCTCCAATGAACGTCGCCTCGCTTTGCCAAACAAACATTCACACAAAGCAATCCAGACTGTTCTCATACAGAGTTCCCCAATGGTGGAACAAACTACCTTCTACTACCAGATCAGGAGAATCTCTCACTATCTTTAAGAAACTCCTGAAGACAGAGCTCTTCAAAGAGCACTTACTCTCCTAACACCTCTAACTAACTACCTTCCACTACCAGATCAGGAGAATCTCTCACTATCTTTAATAAACTCCTGAAGACAGAGCTCTTCAAAGAGCACTAACTCTCCTAACACCTCTAACTAACTACCTTCTACTACCAGATCAGGAGAATCTCTCGCTATCTTTAAGAGACTCCTGAAGACAGAGCTCTTCAAAGAGCACTTACTCTCTTAACACCTCTAAAACACTAACTACTTCTAACCCCATTTCCTTCTTCCCCTCCTTCACTTCTCTATCCTATTATTCCCCTTTGACCTCCTTTTATCCCTATCCAAAGTTGTTTTTACCTTTAAACTTATTTTACATTGTACTTGACTATTGTAAGTCGCTTTGGACAAAAGCGTCTGCCAAATGTAATGTAATGTAAAAAACAAGAATAATCTATTATAAAAGGCAATTTTCTGTAACTTCTGTTTAGTTTTGCAACGTATAACCCATTATATCACCACTTAATCTATAATGTTATTTACAGATCAGCAGACTGGACTTGCATTGTTTCCATCTTTTTACCAATTTACTCATTGTGATTACACTTTGATTCACACACACACACAAACACACACACACACAGATGTAAAATCTGTGTGATTTTACAACTTTTATCCTATTATATCACCGCTAAATCTATAATCCAGCTCTACGTCTTTCAGCTTCTGCTTTAATTTACCAATTTACTCATCGTGATCAGCATTTTTTCATTTTCACATGTTTATTTTATATTAATTGTAATTATTAATTATTCATCATAAAATTTCGTAAAATAAAATTAACCTGAATCGTGATACATTATCGTGTGTACTATTGTTGAAGCGATACTTGATACTTTTCTGCCATATTGCCCATCCCTACTTACACTACACAATACAACTTTTGTTTTAGACCATTTTTATTATGTTATAACAGGAATAATCTATTATAAAAGGCTATTTTCTTTGTGTGTACAAAAGTACATTTTTTGTTAACTTATATATATATATATAACTTATATATATATATAAAAGCCTATTTTCTGTAAAAATTAATTCGCCAGTACATCTATAATCCAGAAGAAACTGTCCACAGATCAGCACTCTTTTGCTGGAATCCAGTTTCTGTGCTACGTCTAGAGTCCTTCGCACTTTTATTATATATATATATATATATATATATATATATATATATATATATATATATACAATTTAACTGAATTGTGATACATTATCGTGATACTTGATACTTTTCTGCCATATTGCCCATCTCTACTGTTCTCTACACTGTTCTTAATATGTCATAACAAGAATAGTCTATTATTATATATACAAATATATAAAAAATATATAAATATATATTAACATTTTTTTACAACTTTTAACCCATTATATTATATTACCACTAAATCTATAATCCAGTAGAAACTGTCCACAGATCAGCAGACCGGACTCACTCTTTTACTGGAATCCAGTTTCTGCGCTGTGTCCAGAGTCCTTTGCACTTTTATAATATGTATATATATATATATATATATATATATATACACACACACAATACAATTTAACTGAATTGTGAAACATTATCGTGATACCTGATACTTTTCTGCCATATTGCCCATCTCTACTGTTATCTTCACTGTTCTTATTATGTCATAACAAGAATAATCTATTATTATATATATATAAAATATAAAATATATATAAATATATATTTAAAAAAGTTTTTACAACTTTACAACCCATTATAACCCATTATATTATATCACCACTAAATCTATAATCCAGTAAAAAAAACTGTCCACAGATCAGCAGATCAGCAGACTGAACTCACTCGTTTGCTGGAATCCAGATTCTGCGCTGCGTCCAGCTCCTGGTCCTTCAGCTTCTGCTTTAATTTGTGGATTTCTTTACACAGGCTGCCCACCAGAGATCTGGAGGGTCCCACCAGGTCCTCCCCCTCCACGGGGCCCACGGTGGTCCTCTCGTGCCGGGCCAGCCTGGCCTTCAGCTCGGCGATCTGCCCGTCTTTGGAGAGGATGGTCTGGCCCAGTCTGGCCAGTTCCTGCTGGGTCTCGTGGTAGAAGGTGTTGATGGTGGAGCAGCTGCGCAGTTTGGGGTGATCCTCCTGCTTCTTGGTGTGGAGATCCATGGTTGTGTGTGTGTGTATGTGTGTGTGGTGTGTGTATAGGTCTGGAGGGTCCTGGAGTTTGAGGGTCTGGTGGAAGAGAAGGTGCCCCTCGCTCTGGGGGTCTTTGCGCGCGGTGCGCTCGAGCCGGAGGTCTCTCTCTCGCTCGCTCTCAGTCAGGCAGACAGGCAGGTCTGTGAGACAGAAGGTCAGAGCTGTCAGTTTGGAGGAAATGATGTGCGCCACGCGGGGATTTCCTGCGGGACTTCCCCGTGCCCATCTCGCGCTGCTCTGTGTTTTTTTTTTTTGTTTTTTTTTATGTGTTCTATATTTTTTGGCACTCCCAAACATTCATCTAACCCCTCCAGGGAACAGTCCCGGGCTGTTCAGCTGTTCCTCAGCTGTTCTTCAGCTGTTCCTCACTCTTTTCAGGCGGGTTTTCTCAGTTACTTTGTATCCAGACGTTCTGAAACCGAGAAAGAGCGAAAGCCGAGCTGAGCAGTGCGCATGCGCGAACACACACACACACACATATACAACACCACCCCCCACCACACCACCCCAACCCTCAACTCTCTTCCTCTTCTTATTCACTGAGTTAGTCACTCAGTTAATCAGTTAAAGGTGTGAAAAGTATTCTATATTCATTACTCTTTAGGCTATATAGAGGTATATATACTACGGATGTAAAAAAAAAAAGACTTTTTTTATTTTGTAGAAGTATTAACTTTTAAGTAAAAGTAGTGTAAAAGTACTGCTTTCAAACATATTTGAAGTAAAAAAAAAATAATGTGAAACAAGGGCAAAAATAAAGCCATTAAGAACAAATGCCCCCAAAAATTCTTATGGATTTTTCTAAAAGACATAATTACTATAATGTTCTATTAAAATGTTAATGTTGATCAATTTGGGATGCACTAGGCTCCCTAGTGTTTCAGCTGCAGAAAATTTGAATATTATATAATAAATCCTGCTGGAAAATGAAATCTGCATCTCCATAAAAGTTGTCAGTAGCAGAGTGAAGCATGAAGTGCTGTTAGATTTTACGGGAAAACAAAACTGCACTGACTTTAGACTTGATAATAAAACACAGTGGATCAACACCAGCAGATGACATGCACTAGTATATGGCCATTGTATGTATTTTAGTAGAATGTAAATATATTAAAAAGGCTTAGTTGGACTGGAGTTTGTAAAACTGGAGTTCTCTTGAGACTCTGCATGGATCATCTTCATACTAGACTACATACGTCTGCTATGTTCTTGCTGGAGTGTGTGTGTGTGTGTGTGTGGGGGGGGGGGTTGTGATGCAGGTCTGATGGATCACAGTATAAACCAATAGAGAGTCGGAATGGTATATGTTTATACTTCTCTACATCCAATCACAATCAGATTCACTCTATCTGGATGGAGAGATTTATCTGGATAGAGGTTTTATTGAACGAGGAGAAGCCGGAATAAAATCGAGCTGAAATGAAATAGGAGAATAAAGAGGCTTTTTTTGTTTGTTTTAAATGTAAGGAGTAGAAAGTTCAGATAAATGTGTGAAAATGTGAAAAAAAAAAAAAAATACTCCAGTAAAGTATAGATAACCAACATTTGCACTTAAATAAGGTAACAAAGTATTTGTACTTAGTTTACTTAGTTACTTACTCTTTTAATATATAGCCATTAAAACCATGTTTTAAATGGTATTTTCTTAACGTTTTGAATATTTTATTTTTTTACTATTAAAAGGCTTTTAAATGATTAATTTAGCTCTTTTTTCATAAAATAATCAAGCTATTTAAATGCGAATTCACTGTCCACCCCTTAAAAAATTAATGTTAACATCACAACCTTTTGGATTAAATTTCTACAAAATATTTGAAATACACTGACATGCCAAAAGTCATGGGATAGCACTATGTACAGTAAACTGACCATATAATGTGTATTTCCACAGAAAACGACTAACAGAGAAGTGACTCTGGCAGAAATCTCATCCATATTTAATGCGGGAGACCCTGCCCACATATCCCACCACATGTCAGTGCTGAGTTTTGTAGCTTCCAGGGGTCATGCCAAAAGTCATGGGACACACCAATAGCAATTCTTTTGGTACGTTAATGTAAAGCATGTTAAAATGAAACCATCGCTTTAACTATTGAAACCCCTCGAAACCCCCCTCAACACCAAAACAGCATGTTGATCCGTGGAAAAGAGGAAAAATGCAGCAGTTTAAAGCCTCGGCCTGTGGTTTTTAGGGGCATTTTGTTTACAACACTTTTATGACAGTGTTCTTCGAGACAATTGAAAGTTCTCGAAGGAACATATTTTGCTCCGTTATGAACCAAAATGAGTGGGTTTGTTCCTTTAGCTCGAAAACAATGATTGCGTAAGCGCTTTAAAAAAAAAACGATGCAATAGAAGAACCACTGTTGCTTCCACAGACGGGAGTATTGGGGCACCTGCTCATTCATAATTCATAAGTTCAGTTCACTTATTTACTCTATGTAACATTTAAGTCTTAAAACTGAGTACTTAAATAAAGTAAATTTGCAGAAAGTTGCAAAACTTTTTTTAAGTAAATTTTACGCATCATTTTTGTCAGTGTAGGGCCTAGCCAACCAGATATAACCTGACCGCCTCACGTTCATCAGTTGACTCAGTCTCTACTTTTCTCCCCTGTTACTAAAATGACATCATAGGAAATCACACTGATCAGCTTCTGCTGTATTTCCTGAAAGTATCTTAGCGTAAAAAGATGACTTTTAAATGGTTGAGTCAGCATCTCTCTCTCTCTCTCTCTGTGCCAGTTATGATAATCTGAACTCATGTGTTTTGGGAAACTGGGTCTATTTTAGTGTGAACATGAATATGCAGAATGGTGATGAGTGTTACGTATCTGTTATGTATGTTGGTGGGTGGTAAGTAGGTGTTGTTACCCATGACAAAGCCTGTACACCTCGTTCTTTTAACCAGTGCTTAGCTGCTTCTAGTAAATCTGGAAGCTTAATAAATTCTGAGAAGTAAAATATAGTCAGTTGAAACATAATACAAAAAAAAATATATATATATATATATATATATATATATAGCTCTGAAAAAAAGAGAGCACTTCAGTTTCTGAATCAGTTTCTCTGATTTTGCTATTTATAGGTTTATATTTGAGTAAAATTAACATTGTTGTTTTATTCTATAAACTACAGACAATATTTCTCCCAAATTACAAATAAAAATATTGTCATTTAGAGCATTTATTTGCAGAAAATGAGAAATGGCTGAAATAACAAAAAAGATGCAGAGCTTTCAGACCTCAAATAATGCAAAGAAAACAAACAAGTTCATATTCATAAAGTTTTAAGAGTTCAGAAATCAATATTTGGTGGAATAATCCTGTTTTTTAATCACAGTTTTCATGCATCTTGGCATCATGTTCTCCTCCACCAGTCTTACACACTACTTTTGGATAACTTCATGCTGCTTTACTCCTGGTTCAAAAATTTAAGCAGTTCAGTTTGGTTTGATGGCTTGTGATCATCCATCTTCCTCTTGATTATATTCCAGAGTTTTTTAATTTGGTAAAACCAAAGAAATTCATAATTTTTAAGTGCTCTCTTATTTTTTTAGAGAAAAAGTGCAGAAAAGAAGAAAATATTGATTTAATAAAGAGGTTTTATTTTTAATTTGGGAGCTTAAAATCTGATATCTGACAAGTTAAGAATTACATTTTCTAAATTTGAATTACCTGAATTCTAAACAGAATATTTACTGGGGTAATTCATATGTTTTAATGTTTGCAATGCTTTTTTATGATTTTTATGAAACTTGAATTAAACATTTCTGTAAAAAAAAAAAACATAAAATACATACAATTTTCAAATATAAAAATCATAAATTCAAATTTATGTTTCGAAACTTACAAATAAGAAACATTCAGTAGATAGCTTTGAATTAATGTATCTACAATTTATGAATGAGAATTGTTTTTAATCTTAAAATATATGGGAATGGTTCAAAACATGAAAAAAACATTAAAATGTATGAATTACCACATTAAATATTTCTTATATTTCTTCCCCTCTGAATTTGAGGTCTAATTAAATATCTTTTTTTTTTTCCAAAAGTTTATAACATCAGATTTTGGTTAAAGATTAAAAATGGAAAAGTCTGAAAAATAAGTAAAAAAAAAATAGATGTCTCAATTTGTATGTTATTAACCCTTTTCAGTATTCATTTTTATTTAATAAAAGTCAGACAGACAGACAGACAGACAGACAGACAGACAGACAGACAGACAGACAGACAGACAGATAGATAGATAGATAGATAGATAGATTGTAAAAAAATCTGTAATGTTCTTGAGGATAAACCTTCTTGCAGACTTTATCTATAATTCTAATTGTTGATTAGCTGTAATAGTTGTTCTAAATCCAGGTATTAATCTACATATTACATTTTTTAAGATACACATATTAGTGCATATAAAAAAATAGAATACCATTGAAAGGCTACTTTATTTTTTACAATTCAGTTAAAATTGTGAAACTCATATTATATAGATGTTTTAAACACAAAGTGAAATATTTTAAGAGTTTATTTATTTTATTGTTGATGATTATGGCTTCCATCTAATAAAAAAAATAAATAAATAAAAAATATATATATAATATTATATAAGATCAATTGGTACTTGGTATTGGGCAGTGTGGGCAGTGTGCCAAGTCCTGCTGGAAAATGAAATCTGCATCTCCATAAAAGATGTCAGCAGAGGTGAAACTATCAAAGGGAAGAATAAAGGGAGATAATAGGATCAGACAACACTGACTTTGGTTCTGAACTGAAGTCATACCAAATTTTCCCTTAGTTTTTTTTTGTAGCCCTGAGACTAAATGCTTAACAGATGTCTCTGAACTGATGGTATGATTAAACTGACTACTTGTTTATACAGAACAGACTGTACATTCTTTGAGTTTTACACATTACATGGACTTTTTAATTCCATAAAAATAGAATATGGCTCCAAAATAGATAGAATTTTTAAGGATCATATTTAAACCCTTTGACTGCATGGTGTTGCCATAAATAAAAAAATGTCAATGAAACTTTTGCAATGTTTTGCCCAACTACAGTAAATAAAAGTTACAAATTAATAATTAAATAACTTTAAAAAGCGTTGCAAATAGAATAGGACTCCCTAGAGCTAATAACAATTGACCTAAAATCTAATAGAAAGTCTTTCTTGGACAGGAGAGACAGTTACTCCAACAAAAGCAGGATAAACTCTTTTTAAATCGCCTTGATTTAAGAAGAAATAATTAATTAGCATATATAATTCAGTTTTCTAAGTGATTAAAATCCAATAATCTCCAATCCAATATTCGGGACAAGTGTTTAAACACCTGATGATTAATCACTAAATAGTAAATATAAGACCCTATTTTAGATATATATGTCTTTTTCTTTGTCTTTATTTTAGTAAAAACACGTCTTGTGCAGCTTGAAACACACAAAAGGCATGAACTAACTCTCTTAATTAATCATGGGTGTGATTAGGTTTTGGGCATAATGTGAAAAATAAACCAATCAGTGTGCCAGTTGTCTTTCTCTTTAAGAGCCACGTGAGCTCTGACTTTGGCGCTTTCAAATCTTGACAGTGTGGCACTTTTAGAGGCTACTGAGCTGCTCGTTCACGCTGTGAAGATACACCAGCAGCTCATTTAAGGAAACAGCAATGCTATTTTATTCTATATTCTGTTCTATGTTGTTGAGGAGTGAAAGTCGCAATTACGTGTAAGAGTGCTGGGACCACCAATAAGAAAATTCTGATTATTGATTGTTGTCAGGGTTTTAATCAGTCAGTGGAGCTCCTGTATTTTCCATCATCAAAATACACAGAAAAATGCCAGAAATGTACCTGAACACACCTCACTTTCCAGACCTCCACGACCATCAGTGTAGATTTAAATAAACTCTATTTAAACACACAAGTCGTGAAAATAGACTGTTGACAGGGTGCAAGATAGCAAAGAGCATTGTGACACACCTTGTGCAGGCTGTTCAATAAGGCCTATATAGTTTAAAGTACCATCTGTCTGAACCTACCTACAGTGGCTTGCAAAAAAAGTATTCATACCCCTTGAACTTTTCCACATTTTATCATCTTACAACCACAAATTTAAATGTTTTTTTTTTTTTTTTTTTTGAGATTTTAAGTGATAGACCAACACAAAGTACTGCATAAGCGTGAAGTGGAAGGAAAATTATACTTTTTTTTTATAAAATAAAAAGCTGGAAAGTGTTCAGCTCCCCCATATCAATATTTAGTAGAGCCATAACTTGCTGCAATTACAACTGTAAATGCTTTGGGGTTTGTCTCTACCAGCTTTGTCTCTAACATCTAGAGACTGTAGAGATTTTTGCTCATTCTTCTTCATGAAGAGCGTCTGTGAACAGCAATTTTCATGTCTTGCCACAGAAGCTCAGTGGTATTTAAGACTGGGTCATTCTAACACATGAATATTCTTTGATCTAAACCATTCCACTGTAGCTTTGGCTGTATGTTTAGGGTCATTGTCTTGCTGGAAGGTCTCAAGTCTTTTGTTGCCTCCAGATAGTGCTGTGCGATATGATGATAAATATCGTCCCTATTGTTCTACAGTAATTTCATTCATTATTAATTATTCATGCAAATATATAAAGTAGGCTACGATAAAATGTGTTGGCATGGTCACTTTGCATAAACTCGGTTTATATAAGTGATAATAAAGTAATCTTCGCAAAAAAAGCTTCATAATGTGGTTTTGCGACATGATGCTGCTTTACATCACACCTTGTGCAGGCTGTTCAATAAGGCCTATAGAGTTTAAATATTGATTTTTGATTGATTAAACTTCTTTATCAACCACATTTATCAATATTTCTACTTTGTAATTGAAATTTGTCCCAATCCACAGTTCTAAACTTCAATCCCAGGACCTCCCCACCACTGCAATCTAAAGGTTCCCTCCTCAAACCACCGCGTAATTATAACACACTAAAGAATGTGCATTAGAAGTGTTAAATCAGAGAAAACACAAGACAGTACAGCTCAGAACCACGGGTTTACATAATAACCCATAATGCCTTTCATTATCCTGAACCACACAATGTCTAGACTGTAAATGAGGCTGGTGCTGACTGCAGCATCTGAAGATTGCCCTATAAAACAGTCATTTTAATTACAGCGCTGTAATTAGTGAACAGTGCAGAGAGTCTGTGCCACAGTTCTGTATATTAACACCATCTTTCATCTGCCTGCCAAACACGCCGAGCACGCGGGATCTGAGACAGCAGGAAGTCCCCCTGAACCTGCCCGGGTTTGGAGGAGTTTATGGCCTTTGCTACCATCTTGTGGTGCTCTGCAGGGACATGCGCTCTGTGGCTAAATATGTGTTTATGATTTCGGAATAAAAATTATAGATCATTTACAGCAAAAGTATAATTTTACTCTTCAGTTCGGGGTTTTGTTCTTTGGTGGGAGATTCTTTGTTTGGACTCTTTGAAGAAGATGAAGTCTTTTGAATGCTCTTACAGAAGCTTACAGGAGCTCAAACACCTGACTTAACCATGAATATTGAGATAATTAAAGGGGAAATTTTGTGTGTTCTTGAGCTTTTCATAGCTGTGCTTACTCAAGAATGCAAGCCTCCATTTATACTCCCCTGCAAAAGTATGGTATTGAAGTGAAGTGTGAGGAAAATCCCTTTATTTCTGCTTTAGACTGAAAATAAAAGATGAATAAAAGAGACGAAAGATCAACTTTTCAGTTTTTATTTGCAGGTATTTACATCTGGATTTAATACACAGTTCAGAAGATTCAGCACCTTCTGTATGGACACATCTATTTTTCTTATTAGCCAAAAGTACTGGAGCAGATAAACCTTTAAAAAAAGCATAAATTAAAGTGATTAAAACATATTATTTATTAATGAACACATCACAGATTAAGCCATGCAAGCTTAAGCCATGACACTCTCTGACAATATATGTTTGTGATCATGAGCAGATCCTTTCTTTCTTCAAGCTTTAGTATTTCCATCACACTGGTAAATGTTCTCTCATCTTTCTCTCATCAGACTATACATCAGACCATAATCAGTCCATAGTACTTCTTAAAAAATCCTGTTCTCATTGGTAAAGCCTCTTTAGTTTTGTTAATGAAGTATTTTGTAAGCAGACGATTCATTACAGAACTCACAATGTTTATGTTATTTAGTACACCAGTGATGACTTTCTTCTTCAGAACATTCCGAACATTCCGATTGTTCTGGCTATGACCAGTAATGGGAATAACGGCGTTAAAATAAACGGCGTTACTAACACCGTTACTTTTTTCAGTAATGAGTAATCTAACTAATTACTCTGACTGTAACTATAATGCCGCTATCATTTTCCACACCCCATTACTGCACGTTACTTTAACCACTTAATAAACTTTTTTTTTTACAAAAGCATACCTGTCAAATCTCCCGTTTCGGTCCGGAAACTACGTATTTTACCTCTCTTTCCCGCCGCCCTCCCGTATTAGTATTTATGACCGTATTAATGAGAGATGATTAAATATCTTAACCAATCATGGTGCCAGTTCAAAGAGAAAGTCCCGCCTTTCAGAAGAAACAGCCAATCAGCTTGCTTGTTTAGCGGAGCGCAGAGGAGGGTCGGTGTGGGAATCATCTAATTGTAGTGTGTAAGTGGTTCACAGGTGGTTATTTTAGATTTCTTGTAAACCTGTCTTAAAATGTAAGGGATACTGAACCTCAGTTGGGTTGGTGGGACGGCTCAAAGCAGGCGGTGAAAAAATTCCCTTATTTTTAAATTCAAAACTTGACAGGTATGCAAAAGTAACACAATAGTTACTTTTACTGGTAACTAGTTACTTTTATAGTGGAGTAACTCAGTTAGTAAATCAGTTACTTTTTTTGGAGAAGTAACTAGTAACTATAATTACTTTTTCAAAGTAACGTGCCAAACACTGGCTATGACCAATATTTGTGCTCTAATAGCTCGGATTGATTTTCCGTCTTCTCTCAGCTTCACCGTTACTTCTTTATTAACCACAGACTCTCCAACTCTCTGGTTTTAATGTTGGTTACTCCTCTATCTATAAATGCAAAATCTGAAAAGGCAAAATCCAAATCTATAACTGTATGCACAAGGATATTTAGCACTGTTTATTGTTAGAATAATTAATGTAACAGGACACACATGAGCAACAAAACACATGACAATCACATGTTCCAATACTTTTGCTCTCTTATCCATATTATGGCAAGAACTACTCAACTAAGTAAAGAGTCAACTCAATTAAAAAAGCTACTTTAAGAAATGAAGGTCTCTCAATCTGAAAAACCCCCAAGAACTTTTAAACTATCCTCAAACACAGTTGTAAAGACCATCAAAAAATATTCCACTTTAAATACATATCATATAATAAGCATTGAGTACCATGATATGTTATATTTTAATATAAGATCTATTATCATTTTTATAACACGAATCTGAATCTGCTTAGTCAGCTCATTTTAGGTAAAAGGACTCTAGCTTCACTCTCGCTTCACCATTCTTTTAATATAATGTCATTAATTAGCTGGTCACTGATGTCTATCAAGTTATCATGATAGATAGATACTTTATTGATCCCCGAGGGGAAATTCTAGACATCCAGCAGTAGGTATAATACACAAAGTTACAAATTGAATACACAAATTTACAAAATAAAATATATATAATATAAAGATAAAGATACATATAAATACAACCAAATAAAAAAATAGAATGTACAATGTAAAAATACAGTCTTTAGTGTGTGTGTAATGTAGAATGGAGGTAGTGCAGTTGAACAATAGACAGTGAACACCAGTTGATGTGCATAAAGTAAGGATAAGGATACTGATGTCAGCCATACAGAAAGTACAAACACAGTTATATAATAACTTAAATTTAGCAGTTCAAAAGATATGTAAACAGTAGATGGATGAACTAGTGAATGAACTACTAGTGCAGAATAGGGTAGAACTATAAAAAAGTGTTATAGCTGAGGGTGTGTCCATGGTATGGCCAGAGTTGCCAGGGTGAAAAAGTGTCACAGAGTCTTTAGTTTGCTGTGCTGAGAGGAGTTGAACAGTCTTATGGCCTGAGGGACAAAAGACTTTCTGAGTCTGTCTGTGGAGCAGGACTGGGACAGCAGTCTGCCGCTGAATGAGCTCCTCTGCCTGGTGATGGTGCTGTGAAGAGGGTGGTGAACATTGTCCATGATGTTCAGCAGCTTGCTGAGGGCTCTCCTCTCTGCCAGTGGTGTTAAGGACTCCAGCTCTAATCCCAGCACAGAACCAGCTTCCCTCACCAGCCTGTCCAGTAGTTCAGCATCCCTCTTGCTGATGCTGCCTCCCCAACACACTACAGCGTAAAAGAGGACGCTGGCTACCACAGACTGGTAGAACATCAGCAGGAGTTTCTGGCAGACGTTGAAAGACCTGAGCCTTCTGAGGAAGTACAGTCTGCTCTGGGCCTTCCTGTAGAGGGAGTCAGACACACATCATAGACACAAAACACAGAAAGCAAACATACAGTATTACATTAGCTAGAACCATGTAGCTGTAAATAACATTTATGTGGTTTAGGATTTATTTGTGAGGGTTCAGGCCACACCACCGGCCACCAGTAGGAGGCTAGAGCAGTGTAGTACTAGATAAGCTGGGAACAGCTCCCAGAACTCAGGGAACAGTTTCCCAGAAGCCTCAGCGCTTATTACTGGTGATCACTGATCAACCACACCTGCAGGGGACCTGTATAAAAGACTTAAACGAACAGAGGCTCAGTGCTGCCCGTTTTTAGAGGGACAGACGGTGAGAAGAAGGTTAAGAGACGAGAAAAAGTGAAAGAAAGCAAGTTGACTGGCTTCCTAACTTAGAGTGCTTTCGCAGCTGCCTCATTTGGTCCGGACTTTCGGACTTTTCAATTTGGTCCGAACCAAAGTAGCAGGTGTGAAAGGGGCCGCGAACCATGGTCCGGACCAAAGGACCAGATTTTGGTCCGACCAAGAGAAGTGGTCTCGGTCCGGATCTTCTGAACCATGGTCCGGTTCTCCTGCAGTGTGAAAGCGCTTTTCTGGATGGTTTGAACTTTCGGACCAATCACAGGAAGCTGAGCAGGCGTTCCTCAGCAACGGCAGCAGAAGAAGAAAAATAACCAACTACTACTGACTGCAGCCTGCGGGACGGCGGAGTTGGACGTCCAGCGCGTCCAGTCCCACCCACTTTGTCCACGCCACACCTCGTCAGTCTCGCAAGCTTGTTGTGTAACACAGTATTTAAGCCGGACGAAGCGGCACATTATATTTAAAGTCCGCTACCTGCCCTGTACATTGTTTACTTCCGTTCAGTGGCGGAGCTAAGACATGATGCTGACAAAGTGGGCGGGACTGGACGCACTGGACGTCCAACTCCGCCTTCCTGCAGGATGCAGTTAGTACCCTCTTAAAATAACCGGAAAAGCAGGAAAAATGAGCCGTGGATACAGTTGCTTCAGGACGAACACGTTCGTTTGGAGAATTTGAACTAATCTAGAGTACTGTACTGAAGTTGCTGCTGCTGCTGGTATAAAAACACAATAGCAGCAGCACTAATATGGAGACGAAATGAATCTGTTTATTCATTTTATCCTTATTCTGGAAAGGCTTCCCGCCGAATGAACCACTTCAAATTCAAAATTCAAAGAGTTTATTGTCATATGTACAGTACAGAAACGGATTTCAGTGTACAATGAAATTCTTTCTTTGCTCTTCGCCAAGAATGCCAAATAGAAGATAGAAAAAGTGCAAAAAAATACAATAAGGTTATAAATATTAAACTAATTGTCAAAGACATAAAAAAATAAAAGTTACTTAAGCAAAGAAATGTATAAAAAAAGTGCAAGTGCGAAATAATGCAGTTATGGACATTAACTATATATATTAAAAAAAGATTAACAGTAAAGTGACGGCTGCAATGTAAACATGTTGAAGTAAAGTGCAGGGTTATTCCTGAGTTGTGTTCAAGAGTCTGATCGCAGGGTTATACCTGAGGTGTCTTTAGAGTCTGAAGGCAGGGTCCTTCCTTAGGTGTGTTCAAGAGTCTGATGGCCGTGGGGAAGAAACTGTTCTTTAACCTGGTGGTCTTGCATTTTACTCTTCTGTACCTCCGGCCTGAGGGCAGAAGTGTGAACAGTCCATGCTGGGGATGGGTGGAGTCTTTGAGGATGGATGCAGCTCTCCTGTGGACTCTGTGGTGGTAGATGCTCTGCAGGGAGGGCAGTGGAGTCCTGATGATCTTCTCGGCCGCTGAATTGTCAACACCCCAACGTCAGACGCATGTCCTTCTAAAACCAATCAGCGTCAGGTTAAGGAAAACAACGCATCGATACGTAAGTGATGATGAAAGGATGTAGGAGTATCACACAAAGGTCTTTGGTGCGCTCCTTAAACTGCAGTGTGAAAACAAAAATAAGCGAACCAAATATATACAATGTAGCACAAACGTGAACCTCGGTTCGGACCACGGTCCGGACTTTCAGTGTGAAAGCACCCTTAGAGGGAACATCATGGTTTAAAGTGAGAGCTGAACAAAGACCTCAGCTAACCCTATTTAAGTTATTAATTTCAGATATATTTAAAAAGTTGTTACTCAAAGCATCACTTTATTAGGGTTATAAAAATAATCAGACATTCATTCAAGTAGTTTAAGAACTAAACTTGATTTATCTGATGCCCAAAAGGGTGTCATAATTATGGTTGTTATGATATACTAGCAAAAGTCTAGTAATAAGACATGCATCTGGATCCAGGTGTTGATGATTCACTATATGAGCTATATATTGCACTATTAAATATATTTTATTTAATTAAAGCACATTATTGCCTTAGTTTGAGGACCTAGTTAAGTGTATCCACAAGCCAAACACACCACTTTCTCCAATGTCAAAAAAAATCCCTATATGGAAAATTAGGAGCAAAACTGACCATTTATGAAGTTAAGATCACCAACATCAATCTGCCATAACATTAAAACCACTGACACATGAAGTAAAAATCATTGATTCAATTGCAACATGTGGTTCCAATTGCACCCTTTGGATGGATGAGATCTAAATTGAGTATTAGACAGAAAGTGAAGAGTTATTTGAGTTGTCTGAGTTATTAAAGTTGATGTAGTTGAAGTAGTTAAGTTTATTAATCTTTATCAGAGGTGGAAAAAGTACTGAAAAATTGTAATTAAGTAAAAGTACCTTTACTTTGCTAAAATTCTTCTCAAGTAAAAGTAAAAAAGTACTCAATTTAAAATTTACTTTGAGTAAAAGTTACATAGTTACTTTTAATTATTTAATGTAAAAAAATACAACAAATCATAAATTAAATTGTTTTTAAAGATTTTTTTTTAAGAACAAGTGGCATTGGTTTCTATGATCCATTTTTTTCTTTACTGTTAAAAACTTATGGTCATATAGGTGACTATAAACTGTATTTTTATAGTTTATAGTTGTACAGTACATTATTATTTTTTAACTTGCCATTGCTGTGCTTTAACTGCTATTTACATGTTTTTATTAACAGTTAAGCAGACTGTTTAATGATAAAAATACTTACACCACATGCTTTCGCAGGTTTAAGGCGCGAGCATCCGTGTGCTGGCGCATCTGCACCAATTTTTTTTTTAATTCAGACGATTTTTTCACCAGCGTTTTATTTTTTACTCAGTAATTTTTCCAATGTAGTGAAGTAAATTATTTGTGTCAAAATGTAGTTGAGTAAAAGTAAAATGAACTATTTTAAAAACTACTTTAAAAATTACAAATTACTCATAAAATCTACTTAATTACAGTAATTTGAGTAAATGTAATTCATTACTTTCCACCTCTGATCTTTATAAACATAAAAAAATACAACCTAGAAACTGTATTAAGACACAAAATCTCTTTTTGAGCAGCACAGCCTGGGCAAGTGAAGACATCTCAGCAGCTGGATGAGCTGGAGTGGTA
Source organism: Astyanax mexicanus (assembly GCF_023375975.1). Classification (NCBI taxonomy): domain Eukaryota; kingdom Metazoa; phylum Chordata; class Actinopteri; order Characiformes; family Acestrorhamphidae; genus Astyanax; species Astyanax mexicanus. The sequence goes on from NC_064414.1 coordinate 51,130,579, forward strand.
ATAACTGTTTAAAATAAGGGGCTAGTCTGAGGCGGAATACAGGATTAAAGGATTTACAGGATTACTGTGAAGAAACTGATAGTTTCAGGATTATAAAGGTGCTGACGGCTGCAGTTCCTCCAGCCTGAGCATAAAAACAAGAGCCAAAGAACTTCAGTTACCATATTTACTGCACCTCCCATCAGCACAGAGCAGTTAAATACCAAATACAACACGCAGTCTATAGCAACACTGCACGTCATACAGAGACAGAGTGGACAGAGTGGACAGAAATGACAGAAATGACACAGTCGTGACGTTGCTGTTTGCATCAGTGTTTATTTACAGACGTCAGAGTCATTGACTATAAGATGACTACAGTATATACAGAGTCATTTCAGCTATAAATAAACAGTGATATTATGTAGTAATAATAATAATAATAATAAATACTGTGCAATTTCAAACTGTAACAACAGTTCATGCTGTAACTGAGGTATGGTAGCCATGTTCCAGGAGTGAAAAACGACATATATATATAACATATTACATATATTTTACATCTATATATTTAAACTAAAATACAATAAATAAGCGTAATCTATAACAGTTAGACTGAAACAAATATTGATCCAAACATCAAGTGAACAAGTGTAAAATGTGGAAAAAAAAAAAGTATTGGGCCCTATCTAAAGTCCCTATATGGAAAATAAGGAGCAAAACTGACCATTTGTGAAGTCATGATATCCAACATCAATCAGCCATAACATTAAAACCACTGACACGTGAAGTAAATAGCATTGATTCACTTGAAACATCCAGTTCCGACTGCACGAATGGGAAGGAATGGGATCTACATAGATTTTTTTTTATTTTTCAAAATAATTTTATTTCTAATTTTTAATCCCATTTTCTCCCCAGTTTACAAGGCCAATAACCCAACCCATGTGAAGTCAGACTCCACCTCTTTTTAAACTGCTGCTGATGCAGCATTGCTAAGTAGCATCACAGCGCACTCGGAGGAAAGTGCGGCGACTCGGTTTTGATACATCAGCTCACAGACGCAGCCTTGTGCTGATCGACATCACCCTAGGAGTGATGAGGGGAAAGAGCGCCATCTACTGTACCCACCCAGAAAGAGAGCAAGACCAATGGTGCTCTCTCGGGACTCTTGGCAGCTGATGCCAAGTTTATGTAGAGTATTAGACAGAAAATAAAGAGTTATTGGAGTTCATGTGACGTTGAAGCAGTAAAAGTATAACAATGTGATACAACTTGACGAAAGTCAGATTGTGGTAACTACATGGTGCATTAGGCCCATTTGATGTGATCCATAACTTACAGGTCTTAAAGCATTTGGTAAAAACAAGCTATTTCTTTATCTGAGTAAATCTAATCAATAATAGTAATGTGTAATGTGTAAAGTGGTTTTAATGTTATGGCTGATATGAGTGATTTCATACTGGACTGCCTTGTGTAGAGTTTAATAATCTTTGGTTCCTGTTCTTACAGAGCTGGAAAGTCTAAGACGTTCCACTTTGGTTCTAGAACTAGTACTCAGTACAGTACTGAAGTCGTTTTAAAGCTGCTACTTTTGTGCTTTTACTCCAAAAAAACAAAGGTTTTTTAAAGGTAGTCTACTTTTAATTTTACTCTACTTTAGCCCTTGTTTGACTAAAGTAACGATACCTCCTTTTTCACACCTCTCTCTCTTCTTATTCCTTTAGTTATCCTTTAATAATCTCTCTCCAGGGATTTCCAAATAGCATATCTCAGAGCAATATTTAAAGTTTAGATGTTAAAAAGCTTGAGCCGGTCATCTCTTAAAGGCGAACTCGTGGCCGGCGTTGTCGGGCGTGTGGAAGCCGTTGAAGGGGTCAGTGGCTCCATCGTCTCCGACGTCGTGGAACTGGTATTCGTCGCTGTCGCACTCGTTGCTGTCTGTTCCGGGCGGGCACTCTTTGGACTGGCTCTCTGTGCTCTCTGTGCTGTGGCTGGACTCGTGGCTCTCGCTGCTGCTGCTGCTGCTGCTGCTGTTGCTGTGGCTGTTCTCAGAGCTGTCCACCACCACCGCCCTGCTGTCCTCTGTGCTGCTGCTGCTGCTGCTGGGGGTGGGCTTCTCCGTGGACTCGCTGCTCTCTGAGGTCTGGTCCTCTGTCGTGTCTTTGTCCTCCTCGTCTGGTTGGTCGGTCACTTCCTCCGTGTCCTCTTTACTGGCCATTTTGACGTTGATGAGATGAACCCAGTTCTGCAATGAGATGATGATGATGATGCTTAGCATTACTATATAAGGTAATTAGCACAAATATAGTATATAGTCTTTAATTGGACAAAAAAATACTGTATAACTGTCAGTGCTTACCTTGCGCATGTTCTCCTGGCTTCCTTGGCTGTTGTCTGTGGTCATTCCAGGCTCACCTGTACCAAACTGAACCAACATGGAATCTGATCAGAACCAGTAAATTTATACCATTTAACTCTTGTGTGGTGTTCGGGTCTGTGGGACCCGTTTTCATTTTTCATCAAATCATACAAAAAATATATTTTTTCTAACTCAAACTCATTGGCATTGGCTCATTTTTTGTGAAAAACATATATCAAAACACATTTTCAATAAACACACACTGTAAATCCCTCCCCCCCCACACACATATTTATATTGCATACAGTATGTTTGGCCAAGGGATAATAAACATTGCTTCATTTGTAAATTTAAAACTAAACAAATTTTCTACTCATATCTTGAGTTAAATTTATTTTCTTTTACATTTTATTAAAAAATTAAAAAAAAAAAGAGTAGCACTTTTTGAAAGAAATGTAACATAAGAAAGGTAAAGGGCAAATATTAACCATGTAAGCTGTTTATATTGCTTGCAATTTAGGTGAAGCGAGCATGTGTAAAGCATTTTAATGTAGAATTGCTTAATTTTGCTGAATTAAATACAAGTAACAAAGTAAACGAGTAACAAAAATATGAATATATTGCAAATGAAAACCATATTATATATTGCAATATCAATAATCAGTTCAACCCTAATCCTAAAGCAGAATTTCCTGAGCAGTATTAGAGTTAAATAACTTACCCGTTCTTCTAGTGAGTGACTGTGGCTCAGGTCTGAGGTCTGTTAAAGGACAAATGAATAACAATTGGTTTAGAAACAGAATTTATTGTATTCTGGCTTTAATGTTTAGCAGTTAATCATCTCCTTATCTTACCTGCTCATCTGATTTAGACTCATCTGATTCTGAGGACTGAATCAAGAAATGATAAAAAAAAAACATACACAAAACAATAAGCACACTGTAAAAAATATTTTTTTTCTAAAAGTCAAAAGTTGATTCAGCAAAGATACATAAAAGTGTGTGCTATAAAAGAGTAAATATTGTACTTACGATGTTCTCTGAAGTGTTTTCTGGAGAACTCTGTGAAAAAAGAAAAGGTAAAAATAAATAAAAAGTAAATAAAGCATTTAATTTTAAATTCTGTACAAATATACTGTACAGGTGCTAACTAGGCATATCATTGAAAAGTTTTATGATTATGGCTTACAGCCAATGAAAACCCAAAAATCAGTGTCTCAGAAAATTAGAATATTATAAAAGACCAATTGGTTCTTTTGGCAGTGTGTGCCAGTAAGTCCTGCTGGAAAATTAAATCCACATCTCCATAAAAGTTGTCAGTAGCAGAGGGAAGCATGAAGTGCTGTAAGATTTTATGGGAAAACAAAACTGCACTGACTTTAGACTTGATAATAAAACACAGTGGATCAACACCAGCAGATGACATGTCTCTCTAAACCATCACTGATCATCAGTAAATTTTACATTTCATTTGAAGTAAATCAAGGGAGCAAAGTCTGGAGGAAGAGTGGAGAGACACACAGTCCAAACTGCTTGAGGTCTAGAGTGAAGTTTCCACCAATCAGTGATGGTTTGGAGAAACATGTCATCTGCTGGTGTTAAGATACACCTGTATATGGGTGTAAATGCAATGTCTTCCTTATCTAAAGCCATACATATACAGAAATTCTTGTAATGTATTGTAAAGCCATGTATTATACATACATCATGTTCTGATGTGTTGCTCTCTTCAGAAGATTCAGATACAGATGAGGTCTGTAACAAAGTAAAAACATAACAAATATTAATTAATATTAGTCGCATTTCATCATACAAACATAATAAATGCTAAAAAAATATGAATTTAGATAAGAAATGATGTGATTTACTTACAGAATTGGATGCGTGGTCTATGATCTCCATGGAAACCTTGTGAAGGATCTGCCCAAAGCAATGGAAAACATGATTTTAATTCACTTTTAATTCACACTTTCTGGAAATTAACAATTTCCTGAACCCATTAGGTCTAATATTTATAATGAGTCCACTTTATAATCACTTTCAAACAAGACAAAAACTGATTAAGCATCAGAATTAATATTTGAGTTGACTTATTTTCTATACAGTACTACTAAAATGTTTTTTTATTTATTTGTTAGGATAGATAACCCCCTATTCTACAAAGTAGAGTGTAATATATAATATATATATATATATATGAAAGTGTCCAGTACTCACAGGGTTAGCAGCGGTGGCTCCCAGCAGGCAGAGAATTACAACAGTGAGCTTCATCCTGCAGAACACACAGATCAACCACACTGAAACACACTGATCCAACATTTAACACTGAATCAAAGCTTATACTCAAACCATGTCATACACAGCCTAAAATAAATCATCCACTGCGGTCCACCCCTGCACAGCGCACTGGTTTATTTTAAACTTTCATATACTGTAATTATAAAAACATGCAGCGGAAACAGCCCTTATATTACATATTACATTACATACAAACAGCAGGACTGTATACAACTAAAAAAAATAAGACATCACTTCAGTTTCTGAATCAGTTTCTCTGATTTTGCTATTTATATGTTTATGTTTGAGTAAAATTAATATTATTGTTTTGTTCTATAAACTACAGACAACATTTCTCCCAAATTCCAAATAAAAATATTGTCATTTAGAGCATTTATTTGCAGAAAATGAGAAATGGCTGAAATAACAAAAAAGATTCCGAGCTTTCAGACCTCAAATAATGCAAAGAAAATAAGTTCATATTCATAAAGCTTAATGAGTTTTTTTTAATTACATTTTTCATGCATCTTGGCATCATGTTCTCCTCCACCAGTCTTACACACTGCTTTTGGATAACTTTATGCTGCTTTACTCCTGGTTCAAAATTTGAAGCAGTTCTGTTTGGTGGTTTGATGGCTTGTGATCATCCATCTTCCTCTTGATTATATTCCAGAGGTTTTCAATTTTGTAAAATCAAAGAAACTCATCATTTTAGGTGGTCTCTTATTTTTTTCCAGAGCTGTAGTATTACCACTGGCAAGATTCCTTTAAAGGGCTTAATTGCAACAGTACCACAAAGAAATAAGAAGGTGATGTTATCTAAATACCGAACCTTTTAATGAAAGAGTCATATTTTGAAGCATTTCTATTGGTCTAGTCTTAAACAGACCAAAATACTCTGTGAAGAAGCTTTTAGATGCTCTTATCTGGGGAGCTGTTTGTTAACTTGTGGTTTCTGAGGCTGGTAACTCTTGATGATCTTATCCTGTACAACAGAGGAAACTCTTGCGGACGTCGCCCGGCGGCTTCCTACGGTGCTTCGGCATCGCAGGGACCCCGGCACCGTCATCCTGCATGTGGGTACCAACGACACGTCCGCCCGGCGCAGTGAGGTCCTGAAGGAGCACTTTCGCACTCTTCTCGATACCGCTCACAGACTGACCCGCGCCCGCCTCCTCATCTCTGGTCCGATGCCCACCTACCACCGCGGGAGCCAGCCGTTCAGCCGCCTCTACGCTCTCCACTGCTGGCTGCGGGACTGGTGCTCTGCTAGTGGAGTTGGCTACGTGGACAACTGGGAGAGTTTTCGGGAACGTCCAGCCCTCTTCCACCGAGACGGGCTTCACCCCAGCCGCCTGGGATCCACCGTCCTCTCTGGTAACATTGAGGCGGTGCTACGCCGGGACTGACTGGCTCTAACCAGTCATACCGGCCAGGTTAGTGGTCTAAGTAATGGGCAGTTTAGTAATATACATTGTTCTAATGAGTTATCTTGCCACTTTCCTGTGCATAAGGCTGTGAGTTTTAATTATGTGCCTTTTTCAGATACAAGTGCATTTTTACCTTGTAGGATTGAGACTGTGTCTGTCCCCCGTGTCGCTTGAAACCGAAAAACTCAGAAAATCTGTTTTAATAATCTTATTAAAATTAAAACAACAGCATCCGTCTCTCAGAGTACCAGCAGCGTCCGTATGAAACTAGGGCTATTAAATATAAGATTGCTAGCACCAAAATCAGTTATTGTTAATGATATTATTACTGATAATCACCTTAATGCACTATGTCTGTGTGAAACCTGGATTAAACCTGATGAATATATCGCTTTAAATGAGTCTACCCCCCCAGGTTTTAGCTATTTCAGTTACCCACGCAGCTCTGGTCGTGGCGGTGGTGTTGCCACAATCTATGACTCAATGTTAGGTATATCTCAAAACTCACAATTGGATGCTAAGTCGTTTGAAGTTCTTAGTCTTAAAGAAGCAGGCCCGTCTCCTGCTTCCAAAACGCAGCATTCGTTTCTGCTTATAACACTGTATCGTCCTCCTGGACCATACTCAAATTTTATTAGTGAATTTGCTGACTTTCTAGCAGCAGTAATTCTTCTTTCTGATAAGATCATAATTGTTGGAGACTTTAATATCCACTTTGAAAAGGACCAGGATCCACTAAAAATTGCATTTAAATCAGTTTTAGATGCTCTAGGCTTTAAACAAAATGTAATTGGCCCCACTCACCGATGTAGTCATACATTAGACTTAGTTTTGACACTGGGTATTGAGGCTGAGAATATAGTTACTCTTTCTCAACATGACTCAATATCCGATCATTATCTAATTATGTTTGAAATAGTTTTTAATCAAAATATCCTCCTCCCGCCCCGCTATATCAGCAAGCGTAAAATAACAACCGCAATTGCTAATGAATTTGTAAATAAACTCCCCGACTTAATTATCTCCCTTCCGTCCTATGAGCATGATCTCGAGCACAAAACAGAAAATCTACAAACTGTGCTCCGCTCTAACCTTGACCGCGTAGCGCCGACAAAAATAAAACAAATCAGGGATAAAAAGCTAGCACCGTGGTATAATGACCACACACGCACATTAAAACAAACCGCTCGTAACTTTCAACGTAAATGGCGAAACACAAAACTAGAATTTTTCCGGCTAGCATGGCAGCATAGTCTCACAGACTACAAAAAAGCCCTAATTAAAACAAAATCCCAGTATATTTCATCGCTTATTGAGAAAAATAGAGACAATCCTAGATTCCTTTTCACTACTGTGGCTAAACTCACCGGCAGTCAAAAACAAACCAGCTCCGTTATCCCTGTCGACATTAATAGTAATGATTTCATGAAGTTCTTTGATGATAAAATTAATAGCATTAGACAAAAAATTCAGTATCACCCCCAGAATTTACTTATAGATATCGATGAATGCTGCTCCAGCTCTGAGACACACCTAGAGTGTTTCAGCCCGGTTACAGAAAAAGATTTACTTAGTGTAATTAACTCATCAAAATCAACATCATGTATATTAGATCCAGTACCCACACAATTATTTAAACAGGCACTGCCAAAGGTGGGAAAATCATTACTAGAAATAGTAAATTCATCCCTTAGCATGGGCTACGTACCCAATTCTCTTAAATTGGCGGTCATTAAGCCCATTATCAAAAAGCCAAATCTGGACCCCCGCGAGCTTGCTAATTATAGACCAATTTCTAATCTTTCCTTTATAGCCAAAATCCTAGAAAAAATTGTGTTTAACCAGCTGCGCTTGTATCTACAAAGTAATAGTATTCATGAGGTTTTTCAATCTGGATTTAGACAAAACCATAGTACTGAAACAGCTCTACTTAGAGTAACTAATGATTTACTTTCAGCTCTTGATAGGGGCAGTAATGCCATCCTTGTACTGCTAGATCTAAGTGCTGCCTTTGACACCATAGATCACGCTATTCTACTTGATAGGTTAGAAAATCTTATAGGAATTAAAGGATCAGCCCTCACCTGGTTCAGATCTTATCTGAGAGATCGATTCCGGTGTGTTTACTTAAATAACGAATGCTCTTATCAGTCTAGAGTAAAATATGGTGTCCCTCAAGGATCAATACTGGGTCCATTACTCTTTACTCTTTATATGCTACCACTGGGTAAAATTATCCGTAGGCATGGTATTAACTTTCACTGCTATGCTGATGACACGCAACTTTACATATCTGCTAAACCCAACGAGGAGCTCTGCATAAATCAAATAACAGACTGTATTAAAGACATTAAAAATTGGATGACACACAACTTTCTCTTACTTAATTCTGATAAAACTGAGGTCCTTCTATTAGGTCCTAATATTGATAAAAACATAAATGTTAATACTGTAGACATAGACGGTCACCTAATTATACCTGGTAAAACTGTGAGAAACCTTGGGGTCATCTTTGACCCAATTCTTTCGTTTGATGCTCACATATGTAGCATAGTCAAAATTGCATTCTTCCACTTAAGAAATATAGCTAAAATCCGCAGTATACTCTCTCTGGAAGATGCTGAGAAGCTGGTACATGCATTCATAACCTCCAGGCTGGACTACTGCAACGCGTTGTTGGCTGGAAGTCCACATAAATTACTCCATAAACTCCAGCTAGTTCAGAATGCAGCCGCAAGAGTGCTTACCAGAGCTAGAAAGTTCGATCACATTACACCTATTCTTTCATCCCTACATTGGCTACCTGTTAGATTTCGTATAGATTATAAAATACTTCTCCTGACGTATAAATCCCTCAATGGTCTGGCCACGCATTATCTACAGGAACTCCCTACTCCTTACAATCCGCCGCGTTCACTCCGCTCCCAAGACGCTGGCCTGTTATTAGTCCCGCGCATTAGAAAAAACTATGCAGGAGGAAGAGCGTTCTTTTATAAAGCTCCCCAACTTTGGAATAGCCTCCCTATTAATATACGGGACTCAGACACACTCCCAATCTTTAAATCTAGACTCAAAACATTTCTATTTGCTCAAGCTTTTGAGTAATGTCTCATTACAATTTTCTTCCTCTTACAGCTTATCCAGCAAATATAAACCCTGTCCTAATCATCTGCTTTCTCTTTCTCTCCCCATGTCCTGAGCTGCTGCTACCAGTGCCCATCCCACTCCAGCAGAGTTTTATAAAACCATTCTAACCCCTTTTTCTTCCCTCCCCTCTCTGTTCTCTCTCTCTGTCTTTCTCACATGTGCTGAGACGCCTGGCCGGCCGGTCTTCCTGGATGTGTCCGTCTGTGGTTCCAGCTTTCAGGAATCAGCCCTGTCCTTCTACTCATCAGAATTATTTCACAACCCTTCTAACTTCTGCTTTTTTTTTCTTCCTTTCCTTTCTGTTTTCTCTATCTATCTCTTCTACATGTATGGAGATGCCCTGTTCCTGATGTTCCCAGCCTGGCTCTCCACTGCCCGCTGTGTTGTTCTCCGGCTCTGCAACCCTGCACTGATTACCATTAACACACTCAGTATCTGTTTCTGTATTAGCCATAGCTCTATAGTTTGTGCCCATCACATTCTTATATTCATAAATTAGTACCTGTTATATTAGCCATAGTTCACATTAATTCTCTGTACTGTTTTGTTCTGTTATTTGTTTGTTGTTTGTTGTTTGTTTGTACTGAGCGGGTCGACCCAAGTAGGATGGGTTCCTCGGACTGTGTCTTGGTTTCTTCCAAGGTTTCTTCCTCTTAAAGGGAGTTTTTCCTTGCCACTGTGTCACCATAAAATTGGCATCTCTGTGGTGCTGCTCATAAGAGGCGTGGACTTGTTTTACCTGTAAAGCGGCTTTGTGACAACCTTTGTTGTAAAAAGCGCTATATAAATAAAATTGAATTGAATTGAATTGAACTCTTCCTTTCCTGGGGTGGTCCTGATGAGAGCCAGTTTCATCATGATTTCATCATGATGGTCTTTCCACCTTCACTTACGGATTTTTTGTTTTTATTTAGTTGAGTAGTTCTTGATTCTCATAATCTGGATTAGAACATTACTCAAATATTCACTATTCACTGTATACCTGTAACTCTACCTCTTCACTACTTTACAACTGATGCTCTCAAACTGTAGTAATTAGCTCTTGACGGGGCACAGCTGTTAACTGAAAGAGTATATAGATCCAATAGATCTCTTAGATCCATGGACTCGGGTCAGTTAGTTGAATGCAGAGCTCAGTCTAAACCTGAAGAATAATAACTTTAATTATTATGCTGCATATAAATGTAATAGAATACCAGAAAAATATTAAAAATGCCCCAAATGTAGAATTGTTCAAATACAGGTTAAAAACTCTTCTTTTTTGTTCTTTTTATTTTTTATATATTATATTATTTTACTTGATTTGTATTATTATTATTATTGTTATTGTTTGAAATCTTTGTTCTTCTTTTTAATGTATTTTATTTTATATACCGTTTTTATTTTAACAATTGTTTCAATTGTTGATATTTTTATTACTATTATTTTAAATGTCATAATGCTTTTATTACTCATGTAAAGCACTTTGGATTGCCAAGGTATGAAAGGTGCTTTGTAAATAAATTTATAAATAAAAAAAGCCAAAATGTGCAAAGCTGTGATATAAGAAAGAGGTGCTATTTTTCTTTATTAAGGATGTAAAATATAAAACATATTCTGGTTTGTTTAACACACTTTTTTTTTGTTCAGTAAATAATTCCATATTTTTTCTTCTTCACAGTTTGGATGAGTTTAATTTGTATTAATCTACAATACAGAACATAAAAAAATCATTGAAATAATGAAAGAACACTGTATATTCAGTCATAATACAGATAATTATGTAGTAAAGAGATGCTAATCTGAGTTTCTTACCTGTTCTCTGGTGCAGTGTGTCAGTAGTAAATCCCAGTAGCAGTCAGAGTATCTCTGTAAGTCAGTAAGTCAGGCAGACAGACGGTTGGTGTGCGGGTTGTGGTGTCTCTCAGTGAGAGTGTGTGTGGATTAAGTGCTGCTCTGTGGTGGAGGAGTCTCTATTTATCTGTGTTAAGGTGAGAGCATCACTTCCTCCGTGCCAGCTCAGCTTTACCACGACTGCTGTGTGGGCAGGGGCACACACACACTCATACACACACACACACACACTTATACACACACGTACACACATATGTGTGGAATACTGTACACACACTCTACCCCTCCTCTTCCTCTTCTGTAGGTCTATTTTGAGTGGTAAACTATAGGGTGTCTGGGCCGAGCGCACCGAGCATGCTCGTAGTCTCATCCCACACAGGACAGGAAGTGGATAATGAGAGCGTACCAACTCGGGAACACCTCTGCATTTAATTAAGGGCATACTGTATAAACAAACCATAGGCCTACATTACAGGAACGGTCCACTGAAGTCATGGAAACCGGCGACCCAACCATCCACAGCCCGCTACGCCATATTCTGGGGTTTTATTATAAAGGTTATAATTATGAAAACATGTACGAGCTGTAAGCCTTACATAACATACAGCAGCAGCAGCAGGACTAGAGCCCATACAGCAGGATGTAGAGAAACAAGCACTCTATCTATCTATCTGTAGTGGTTACAAGGGATACCGAACTATTTACCTGATATCAATATTAATTTTAATATTAATATTAAAGGTTAATAGGGCGCCAGTAGCGGCTAGCTACAAAATTTATATTTAACCTCAGGGTGAGTTCTTGTCGGTTTCAGAAAGTCTTTGAACCACGGGAGGAACACATTTAAGTCAAGAATTGGCTAAAACAAGTAATGTTTATTTAGAATAAAAGTAATACATGGATATATGCAGAATTAGATAAGGGGCATAATTCAAACAACAATTTGAGAGTGAAATTCAAGCACGCTGATGATAACAGTCTTACAACCAAACCTTCTCATCGCATATATGAATAACTCAAAACACTTTAGACCCAAACAACAGAAATGTATAAGTAGATAAAAATAAACAAATCAATACCCAGTTTAATATACCAAAGGGGAAGTAATTATGATAACCCACTAGGAGATAAACCTAAATATGAATAACTAAACCCACTATAAGAATATTAGGAGATTAAACAAGATTATAAGTGATTATATACTGCTATAAACGAACTAACTACTAAAGAAGCAAAACGCTCTAAATCCAAGCTAATTGAGTTAAACTAGATTACATTAGAACTATGGAGCTGACAGAGATCCCACCATCTCTCAACCGGGAATAACTATAACTGAAAACTTAGCAAGACTCAACCTAACCAGACCAACAGAACGCCACCAGAGAATTAGAGATTTAACCAGCGCCTCACTTTGCGTTGACCGGCCTCGGGCAACCGGTGTCGTCTCTGCCGCGAAGGGAACCGTTGGTGTCGACCGCCAGGAAGGGTAGCTCGATCCAAGTGGCCGAAGCGGGTTCTTCAGGTGGACTTCACGGTGCAAGCAGGGCTTCGGTTCCAACGGCAAGCGGGAGCGATCGCTCCGGGCAGCTGATTGATTCAGGATTCTCTTCGCGTCTGGGTCTGGTACGGCGAGCGATGTATAACGCTAAAGATGAGCGGTGAACTATAGGCAGCTCCGTAGCGCTAAGGTGTTCAATAGCTGGAAGCACCTAATTCTCTAATTCTGTTGATAATCGCTGGACTTGTGTTGGTCAGCGCGGATGCGCTGCAAGCGCAGCCCAAGCTAAGATCTATGACTCAAAAACTTAAGAATCACTAAGCTGAATCTAAGAGAAAGTAAAACAAAAGAGAGAGTACAAAATTCTAACTAAAACTCTAAGTTAAAATTACTTCTAAGAAAAAAAAAAATTGAACTTAACTAAACCTAAAAAGCGCACGAACTCCGAACTGCGAACCACGAACTACGAACTACTCCTGAATAATCTAACACCCCCCTTTATTGGAAACACATTCCCTTCGTGACGTATTGGCCCTAACTTGTGATAGGTTTCCTAACTGCAAGTATAATCTCTAAAAACCCAATCAGCTCCAGGTAGGTGGAGTCTTGCCTGGACGACTCCCCCTTTTTTCTTTTATTAACTTAAACCTTAACATTCTTAAATGATCAGATTAAACAATTGCTTATTTAAAATATACTTTGACATAGAAAACCCACAATTTCCCCACATTCACCCACTGTTGCATAGCATTTTAGTGATATGAATAAACATCTCAGAACTGAAATCCTAACCAGACAATTAGATAATCATAGTTGATTTTGAGGTGTAAGAATGGAAAGAAATATAACACATGACCAGGGAATACACTAACTTCCACGCATCGGACTCTTAGAAAGGAAAGAAAGAAACTCGTTATGAACTTTAAACTTATTAATTCAAGATTTGGTTATTAACCTGATTAAAGTATTGTGGAAACATGCCCTGATAGCTTTTAAGTAATTATTTTAACCAGACTGCTAGTTTGTTGCCATCCGTATTCTTTTTTGTAGTTAATGTTCATTCACGTCTTAAGAATACATTTTGTTTTTAATGTTTTAACATTTTTCAGCCTTAAATTTCCTTTTTGAAAAGGCAGACTCTCCTGTGTATTTGAAGAGATAAGAACTCTGGCCGTCGTAATTCACACCTCTCCCCCACTAAGGAATGCGGGTCTCATTGCTCTGGTTAACATAATTTCAGACCTCTTTAAATCAGAAATTCACTATACCTTTATACTTTCATACTTTGTTCTTTACTAAACAGGAAAATGTATCTATATAACCAAAGCAAAGGTTAAAATTACGCTGACTAGTTGCAATAGTTCAACCAATGACAAACAAGACATAATTCTTCAGCCTGGAACCTGTAGAAGAAAATGAAGGTAAACCTCAAAATTGTTCTCTTGATTAGAAAGTGTTTCATCACATTGCTTGATACCCTGCTTCTCACAATATTAGAATTAACCAACAGTTATTTAAGTTATTGTAAAAACATATACATATGTAATTTTTCGATCATAGCCTCGTGCTCCAAGAAAAGTTCCTTTCTTCTCCTGCGGGTGGCAGTATTGTCTTGTTAAATGGTCCACGGGTCCCGGACCAGTAAAAGGGTCACGCTGTGTGCGTGAGTGTGTAAATTAGATGTGACTGTTTAAGAGGTGTGCTCCGAAGATAGCGGATCAGCAGGTGACATGTTAATCCCCAAAGTTTATGGGTCTTTTGTTCAGATGCTTTTAGCGAGACAGATGTTTCCAGCAAATGGTCGTAAAAGTCGTTAAAGTGTTATCATTCAAGGTTGGGGAGAATCCCCCTCTGCTCTCCAGTGGAATTTCTTAAGTGGATCTAAGAGTGTGATTTCACAATGAGACATCAGGCTATCTGCTACATATCCCCCCCCATCGGGTGATAATCAGCAGAGATCCAGGTTATCAGTCGATGAGATGACGTAGATAGCTGTGGACAAAAAGGTTACTGGGTATCTCAACTCTTACTGGTGGCATTTGCTGGTCAGTACACAACAGGCTGCATTAGCGTTATCCAAACCAGAGCTAAACCACTTCCCTTACTGCAGCTACCTGCATAGGTTCATCAGTTGCGTCCTCCTGAGTTTCCACTGACACTTCTTGACCCCCCCTTCTACGTCTCACAAATCTAACCACCTTACCCGACCATGAATCCATTTGTCTCTGTAGCTTCACGGTCTTCCTACGATAAAAACACGTTATACCAAAGGTTGCTACATACCCCAGACATACCAGCACAGCTAACAAGGTATCGGGCAATGACCAGGAGTATCTTACAGGTTGGACTGTCCATGTGGGACGCGACTCGATCTCTTTTAAGACATTATTGATGGGGGTCAAATCGATAGACTGGGGACCCTCATACTGTATCCGACCAAGGGTGTCAGGGCTGAGTTCTAAGGAGTGGGTAGTAAAGAAATCAGACACCTCAATTTCACTCTCATATTGATCAGGTACTAAGTGGTACAGGGACCATTCCCCAACATGCAGAGTAGCCCCAGGTGGTACGTCTACCCAAAATGTTTGTTCCGGAAGGGGAATACGTTCATCGATATCATGCTGGTCATAGGACAACACCGCTTCCCGTGCCGCAGTATTTACCAACCACCGGCTCCCTACGATTTCAACCTGAGTCTCGACCTGTTGGTACCTATGAGTGACAGTGGCAGGACACTGGTCCTTAGTGAGCATGGGCTTAAGGCCACAAAGATTGCCGGCACCCTCTCGAGTGAACGGTTTACTGGGACAGAGATAGTGTATATCCTTGGACAGGGTACACATGCGCAAATTTGGGGCCAGATAAAGTCCAGGATTGATGTCTTGGTAAGCTACCAAGGTCGGAGTCTGAATTTTGATGTGTGCTTCTTTTTGCCAAAACCCAACATTTACCACTTCTTTTAAGCGATAAATGTTTTCCGCAGCTATTATAGGTAAGTTGACCAGAAAAGCTACTTCTCTATTTTCTGGATTGACATAAAGAGGTACTGCACTTCCGAGTGTATAGGCTAAATGTGCTTGGAGATCAGTAACTTCCTCTCGGGTAGCCCGACTGAGGATTTCCTGTACCAGGGTTAAAGGCACCAGATAAGCTGGTATCTTGCCCATAGCTAGACTGTCTACTGAGGATCCCACTTCCTGTAGCATGTCATTCAAAAGCATGTTAATCACTTGGATGTGAGCCATATCTGTCTGGATTGCCCGGGTCAGGGAGGTGATCGTTTGCAGAGTTTTGTTTAAAGCTACCGTGTGGGTATTGAGGACCACAATGGTACCCTGTAAAGTTTGTCCAATTGCCTGTAGCTGTCTCTGTTGGGTGTCTATTTGGTCCTTGATGTGTGGTAGTTCTGCCTGTAGTTCCCCTACATTACGGCGGACCGTGGCTAGGCCCACGGCATTAACAGCGGATGTGCCGACGCCAAGGAGTGAGCCTACAGCGGCGGCAGCAGTTAATGAACCTGCAAGAAACCGTTTGGATCTCTTTTGAGCCCCATTCAGTTCAGACTGTGTGACCGCAAATTTTTGCAGCTGTTGTAGCATGTGGGTGGTGTCTCGTTCGGCATGGCTTACTGCCTCTCGTACCCACCAATGCCCAGCCCACCCCACTTGGCGGGACCAATCAGGGAAGTTCTTTTTACATACTTCCTCCGGGTTCAGTCGTACAAACACCCTTTGGGTATGTAACCGGCAGTTTGTGATTAGTAGTCCCGAATTATCCCTAAGAACTACTCCTGAGGTAGGTCCGGGGGAGATCACATCAGGGGCCGCGACGATCGTCCCCAGCACGAGCGTCAGGAGCAGGAGAGTCCTCATCTTCCTAACGAGACAAATGTACATGATTAACCTGGGTGTACTAGTGTGAACCACCAATGAAGTAGAATCTAACAGATAAGTGGCTAACAATCAGTGATATCCTATTCCCAGGCACAAAATGATGGTTCTGTTGGCTGGCTTGATCGGCCGATGTGTAATGGTACTTGGGTTGAAATTGCAAACAACAGACTACTGTATATGGATCAAAGATCAATGTATTCCTAAATTTAAAAAATGAAGTTATTAGTTTAGTTGCCAGTTGTACAGCTAGGAGTTGCTAAACACCTAGGGGTCTAGCAGGGGTTTTGTCCACCTGATTAGACTCTAATCAAGGCATTGGCGGCCCCGACTTGTCCCATAGGGCTTTGGTGTGGCTTAATTTGGTTGCGGTGTACCCACTTGCGGGTTGGCTCCTTAGAACCTTGGCTGATCTGGATCTGGTACACCACCGGGGACAATTTGTCCGTGATTGTGTGGGGTCCAGTCCAGCGAGGCATGAGTTTGCGAGCCAGCCTACCCGTATTCGATTGGGGTTTCTCGACAGGTTGAGCGAAAATGTAGTACCACACCTTATCTCCCACCTGAAGCTCGTCATAGGACGCCTTCTGATCATAGTAGGCCTTCCGACCCTGGGCACTTCGTGCCATGTGCTGTTGGGCAAAAGCAAAAGTGGATTTTAGGTGTTTCTGCAAATCGTCTATGTACTGCTGTGTTGTGTAGGCAACTGAGGTATCTGTTCCACCTGGCTGATATAACAGATGTAGCGGAAGTGTCATCTGTCTGCCTGTCATCACCTCGAATGGAGAGACGCCGGTGGAATCGTGAGGAGTTGCCCTAATGGCCATGAGTACCAATGGCAATTTCACATCCCAGTCGCGGTGATGCGTGGCCACAAATTTCTTGAGGATGCTGACCACTGTGCGGTTAGCCCGTTCGACCTGACCAGAGGACTGGGGGTGGTAGCTCACGTGCAACTTGGCTTTTACACCGAGGACGTGCCACATTTGTTGCATGACTTCTGCCGTGAAATGAGTACCTCGATCTGAGTCAACCCTACAAGGAAGACCAAACCGGGTGAAGATATGATTAACCAGGAGACACGCTGTGGTTATAGCGGTGTCATTGGCGGCTGGAAGACACTCCACCCACTTGGTGAATGCACATGTGACTGTGAGGAAATATTTGTTCCCTCGAGCAGACTTTGTGAGCGGGCCCACCCAATCCATTTGCAGATCCGACCACGGGAAGGTTAACCCCTTTCTCTGTAAGGGAGCCCTGTGCAGAGGATTCGCCGGCTGGAACTGGCAGCACACCAAGCATCCTTTAATGTAACTAGCTACATGCTCCCGCATTCGTGGCCAAAAGGCCACCTGTTTGAGTGTCCTATAGGTTTCCTTGATCCCTTTGTGACCTGCTGATGGAGAGTCATGGGCGTGCCCCAACATTACCCCCCTGTGGCACGGAGGCACCACGAACGCAGGAGAAGTGTGGGTCTCAGTGACATGAACAAGCAAGCCCTTGACCACCTTCAAGAATGCACGGTTGTCCAAGAGTTGTTTAAGCGGAATTGATGCCTCCAGCATTTGGCTGGTTATGGGATTGTTGGTGGGATCAAGCAAGAAAGCCTTAATAGATTTGATGTCGGGGTCTGCGTCTTGTAGCGTGATCAAATCAGCATCTGTGATTTCTGCATCAATGGAGACCGCAGCGCAGGGTAGGATTTCTGTTGTTGAGGTTTGTTTAGCTTGTGCTCTAGTCACGGCTAAAACAGTGGGGTTGGGTTGGGTTGGGTATTTCAACGGGTCAAAGACCCATGAAACTCCTTCCAAGGCACCTCTTTTGGCCAGTGAATCAGCTTGATCATTGTATGTCTTGTCTGTCCCTGGGACACGTGAGTGTCCCCTCACCTTTTTCCAGTAGACAAGCATGTCATGCCGAACTACCAGGTAGTCCGCGGCTGTGAACAGCTCTGTGTGTTTGACTGCTTTCCTGCCAGATGTGAGAAAACCTTTGGTTTTCCAGATTGGCAAGTGACATGTGAAACTTAGACGTGCGTAGTTGGAATCTGTACAGATTACCAGGGTTTTTACCCCCTGGTCGATAGCAAGTTGGATTGTGATGAGTATGGCAGCGATTTCGGCATACTGAGAAGTTTGTGATCCTAGTTTGAACTGTTGTGGTTCGCAAGGATTGTCATCAAGCCAGACGATTCCTGCACCAGCTTTGAGGCCTTCTTGGTCATGTCGGAAAGAGCATCCATCTACGTAGACCGTGGGAATGTTTTCACACTCCTTGGGGTCAAAGTAACGATGGTTTGTGGGTTTTTGGGAGGCGAGATTGGGAATGGGCCCTGATGTGGCCGGTATGTCAGTTTCGCACCGCTGACATGCCGCCAGATCAGTGCCTAGAGGTAATCTCGAGTTTTGCGCATAGCGCACCTCAACCTCAAAACTTTGTAGGGCCATTAACCAGGAGGCGACTCGTGCGTTGGTGACCACACCTTCTCGAATGCGCTGACTGTTGAGAAAGACCACTGGCTGGTGGTTCGTTTCTACAATGATCTTTTGTCCCCCAAGGTAGTTGGAGAAGTGTTTCACTGCCCAGACCGTGGCCAGAAGTGCTTTCTCACAGTCAGAGTATTTGAGTTCCGGAGCCATCAAAGCTTTGCTTGCATAAGCCACCACTCTCTTGTCTCGATCGTGTACCTGGTATAGACCAGCACTCACACAGTGCTCTGAAAACCCAACTTGAAGGTAGAATTCTCTGCTGTGGTCCGGATAGGTTAAACAGGGTGCCGATGCCAGTTTGTCTTTGAGGGTTTGCATGGCTTGTGCCTGGGCCTCACCCCAAATGAAAGGTACATCCTGCTTTAACAGCTGGTACAGTGGCTTGGCCAGTTCCGCAAAGTTTTCAATGAACTGGCGGGAGTAGTTGCATACCCCCAAGAAGCTGCGAAGGGCGTGGATGGTTTTTGGTTCCGCGATATCCACGATGCCTTGGGCACGACATGGTTGCGGGAGAACACCATCTGGACCGACCAAAAGGCCCACATAGTTGACCTTAGTTTTGCACCACTGACATTTGGCTAGGGATATTTTCGCACCTGCTTTTGTGAGCTGATCTAGCACATGATCAATCTCTTCCAAGTGAGCATCGAGAGAATTGTTCCGGATAAGAACATCGTCAACATAAATCAAGGTTCCTCGTTCTCTTGCATCAGGACAAGCTTTGTTGAGAAAGATGTTGAATTCAGCTGGTGAATTGGAATATCCGAATGGGCAGCGGGTGAATGTAAATTGACGGCCGGCGAATGTGAATGCCAGTTTGTGTTGGTCTTCCACATGGACCGGAATGGTCCAGAACCCCGATGCCACCTCTAAGGTTGAAAAATATTTGGCATCTCTGACCCTAGGGAGTTCTTGCTCCAATTGGGTCATGGGCCATCTAGAAAGAGGGACCTGGTCATTTAGGCGGCGATAGTCAATAGTCAGACGCCATTTGCCATTGGGCTTCAACACCGGCCAAAGTGGCGCAGAGTAGGTGCTGTTGCATGGTCGGATTATTCCTTTGTCTAAGAGATCATCTATGATCTCTTGCACCGGCCCGTATGATGCAAGTGGAATCTTGTATTGGCGAACGTAAGCAGGAGCAGCGTCGGGATGCGTCGGAATACGAATCATATGGATGTGGGTCAATCCACAATCCATAGAATCTTGAGAGAAAGACGCGCGATACTTAGTCAGCACTGTTCTGAGCTTTACACGCTCTTCGTCTGATTGCAATGCATCCGCATCTAACAGCATTTGCTGTAGTTGCTTCTCAAACTCTGTTTGAGTTGAAGGAAAACTGTCGGCCTCCTCCTTCTGCTTCACCAGGACTGTGTTAGTGCCAGGTGATGGGACAGAATCGAGACTAAGGACAGTGACTGTATCCAAGACCATTTGGTCCCTGTGGGTCAGATCAATGCGGTACAACGCATCTTCATTGGTCTCCAAGACAGGAAAAATAGCAATTGCCCCAGACGGTCGGGTGTATAATGTCTTGGACTCTTGCTTTGGGAGCAACTGCTGAGGAATCGGACCGATGACTGGAAGCCGCAGTTCAAAGTCATGAAATTTGGTGCTAACCAGCCAACCCAGTTCTGTGAGTTGGGGAATCACTATGTCCTGGGTTGTACAATTTTGAACGAACAAGTAGACTGACCTAGCACGTAACTCCACAAGAGGTGTGGCTTCCACGGTCAGACCAAGATCAAAGAATCGATGTGAGGGTTGGAACAGTGCATGGGGGTGACATAGTTGTTGTCCAGGTAGGATGGTCAGGTAGAGGCCGATATTTTTGGTATTTGCCGGTAGGGTGATGGCTTGGTTGTTTGCCACCTGACAAACTTCAGGTATGGTCTGACCCGAGTGCAGATACTCTGGCTCAGGGGAAGAGCCATCTGCCTGAGTGTTTGTGAGGGACCAAAGGATGTTATTGATGGTGTCTACCTGAACATCCAACCTGACTAACACGTCACCGCCCACATAGATGGAGTGAGGTAAGTCTGGGACCACAAGGAAAAGCTGGGTGAACTCTTTCTTGTTCCAACGGACAGTCAAAGAACAAGTGCCGACTGCTGGCAAGGTGGGTTGAGGAACGGGCCCAAGCGGAAAAGCTCCCTGGGATTGAATGAAATGAAAGCTAGCATGGGTTGCCGATAATGAGTTTACTAAGTCTTGGCTGACTGCGGATTTGTCCGACCACAGGGCGATGACCACGTCATCCACCTGGAAGTCGTCCAATGTGACCCCCTTCTCCACTCTGGGACAATATTCCCCAGGATTTTCAGATGGGACCATGGTACACAAGAAGGTGTCACGTTGTTCCAAGACTGAGCTTGGAGGCCAAGAAGGATTTGTAAACTGTGAAACGGCGGCTGTAGGCTCTTCCTCAATCTCCATAGGAACCACGGGGTCGATCAGTCCCTTGCATGGTTGGAACTGTCCACAAAGACGGTAGCACTGGATCTCCTCCTCACGAGAGGGAAGAACAGGAAGGGGTTGCCGAACCTGCGCCCAGATCTTAAGACCTTGAAAGTCGATAAGGGGCTCGAACCGATTAAGAAGATCTTTTCCTGCGAGGAATGGGATGGACTCCAAGGGAGACACATGAATTGGATGAACAACAGTCACGGGCCCAATCGTAAGTTGAATTAGGGCCATCGAATGTATGGTGATGCCCGTGTGTGAGTAGGGCTGGATATTGAGAGAACAGTTACTCAGCTGTATCTCCCTGTTCCGTCGCCGAGCGGATGCCCGCACTCGGTTAAAAAGGGACATGGACATCAGTGTGATGTCTGATGCCGTGTCAAGAAGAGCATCTTGCACAAATTCATCCTCCAAAGTAGTAGCAAGATAGAATTTTCTGGCCACCCCCCTTTCGCTCAGATGGCCCAAGAACTGTCGGAAAGGAAGCTCCCCCCGAATTAGAAATGGGTCTTCTTCCTTGAGAGAGTGGTCAGTGTCTAGTTCCACAACTAGGACTGCACTAGGTGCAGTGTCTTGGGCATGCTCCCAAGTAGCTCGTTTGGGGTCTTTTTCATGGGGAGCAGTGCTCGACTGCTCCTGGATGTTGCGCCCTTGGTTGAGGTTACCCCTTTTCTCCTTGCGCATTTGGTTAACCCATTGTAGGATTAACTCAAGATCCCCTGCCTCCAGGCCGTTAAGGGTTTTGTCAAGTGATGATTTAGGGCTTTTTGCAGTCTGGTTTGGTCCAGAGTGCCTGTTATTCCCATGATGGTGTGGCCTGCCACCACGTTGATGGTGGGAGGCTCGACCTCGATGGGGTCTGCCCTGGCCGCGATTCACCTTATAAGTAGGTGAGCGGCGTCGCTGTGGATCGACCTGCTGACTTTGGGCTGGTTCTTGTCTATAGGGTCTGGACCCGTGAGTCTTATCTGTTCCCTGGAAGCTGTGCTTCCCCTCTAGTTCCATACAAGGGTTACTGGCTACTGCAAGGACCTCGGAGTCGGTTTTTTTACCCAAACTTTGCTGAACTTTTGCAAAGCCTCTAAGAGCTAGATCTCTTAGCTGCCGACTAGTCAGGGTGCGGGGACAAGCCGAGACACCTAAATGGTGGCTGGTTGAAGGATGGAGGTTCTGGACAAACAGGACCTTGAAATTTTCGTCCTCCTCCATCTCTGGTTCATTCTTGAAGCCAAAGTAAGCGCGCCTGAGGCGATAGTAGTACTGTTCGGGACCCTCCTGCCTGTTCTGCCTCACCGCGAATGCAGCAGAGAGGCCTAACTGGGTTGAGAAGCTAGAGAATTCTGCCACCAATGCTTGGCAGAGAGCCCTATAGTTCCCCCTTACGTGTGGTGGTTGGCGTTCAATGAAACTGCTAACGTCGCGGTTGGATGTTATTTTAATGAGATAGATTCTGTCGTCTATGGTGGCCAGAGGGAAGCGCCGTAGATAGTAATCAATGTCATTTAGATAAAGGTGGATATCATTAGGACAGCCAGGCTTAGGTTCAAACCGGCTGATATTGCGGGCAACTTTATCCAAATCTCTATCTGAGGGCGTTATGGGCCTGGCCATATCTGCATTTGTTTGGGGTCGTTGGGTGCGTTCAGATTCGTCCCAGCCAAACAGGGTCCGGTTCACCTTTTTGGGGCCAGCCGGTTCCGGTTTGACTCTGATGGGTGATCGAGGAGCTTCAGCTCCTCCCTGGTAACCCATGGAAGTTACGGGCGTAGGAGTATGTACCTCCGTCTTAAAGAGATGTGGGGTCGCTGGTCTACCCTTTGTTGGGCTTACCTTTGGCCCCCGGGAATATGTCTCATCCCGTTCTAATTTGAACTCTGCCAACTGCGTTTCTGCATCCCTTTTTTCTATACGAGCTAATCTTAAAGCACTCATAGCCTGTGTTAGTTCAGCCTCGAGTTCGGTCTGCTGCTCCTGGGCTTCCTCCAGCTTACCTCGTGACTGGATGGCAAGCTTTGTGGCTGTTGCGGCCTCTTCCTGCAGTGACTTTACTTTATGTTCAAGGGCTTCTTGTTGGGATTGTATCTCTGAACCAGTATTATGCCATTGCGCCAATTCGTCCCTGAGTTTTTGGTTAGTTTGCTGGAGAGCTGTACAGTGGTTAGTAGCATGTTGCTCTCTCTCTTGTGAGAGTTGGAGTTGTCTCCAGAGTATGAGGGCCATTTTGTACACGGTGTCTATTTGTTCTTTTATTTTTAGGGATTTAGTTAGGTGGTCGTCCACACAGCTAGTCATCAAACTCTGAAGGTGGGCATCATCTGCCTGTTGCACGCCTTCAGCATAGTCTGGAATGCGGCAGCTTACTAAATCAAGAAGAGTGGCTTCTACTTGGTCCACCGACTCAGCCTCGCTGAGGAGCGGGGACCCTGCCTCTCTTGGAGAACTCATTTTGACTTGACGAGGGTCAAGCGATGCGAGCTGTATTGGAAGCCAGTCCCGGATGGGTGACTTAGCACTGCTGCTGAGATTGGAGAGATTGATGCTAGGGTAACAACTTTGATGCGTAGTCCCTAGTGAATCTAATAAGCCAAAAGTGTAGTTTTTTTTTTTTTTTTTTTTTTTTTTTTTTTTTAATGGATAATTATTATTTTAATTTTATTTGGGTGACCTTGGATAGGTATAAGTTTTAATAGTTTTGCATAAAAATTGTCAAATACCTATTAGTAATTAATTAAATTGTTAACTAGGTGGTAACTGGCAAGGTTTGAATGACTGTGGATGCATTAAAGATAGCACTGCTGTCACCAACACCACAGTCAAATCCTGTCAAAAACCAGCATAGAGCGGATGTATGTATGTCTATAAGGCTTTGATTTATTTAGAAATTCAACGAAGTGACTCAGACAGAGTCTAAGCTACCTTCAGTATTAGCGAGCAGATTTTTATTTATTTTTTTATTTATTTATTTTTTTTTTTATTTATTTTTTTTTTATATATATTTTTTATTTATTATTTTTTTATATGGCTAAATAGGATAGGGATTGTATGCCTGTATTTAGAATAACAAGAAGAAGTGGATAATATGTTTGACAAAACAAAATAATGAATGGCTACTATGGATTACCTAAATAACAGGTATTTATAGCGACCAATGATTATAACTTGAATGTTTAAAAATACTGGATATTATGGTTAGCTCAAATGAATATATTTAATGTAAGCAATGTGAGTAGAACAGCTGACAAGCAAGTTAGCTTTGAGAGTTGACACTATGTTTGAAGTAGGATGGCTACATAGAACAAAATAGTGAATTATTACAATTGAGTTATCTAAATGTATCTATTTGAAGTGAATTCTATTTTGAATATATACTTACTAGTAATTAAGAATGGAAATGGCACTTACTAGTATTAATAATAACTAGGACGATACAACATTTAAAATATAACAGTAACCAAGCAAAGAAAGCAGGGGAAGAGGGTATCTCGATTAAGGTATGCCAAAACTCATATGAAGCCAACACCAACCACACGTAAACACAGTTTACTACAAGAATTTCCCAAAATAGCGTATAAATGAACTGCAACCCCCTTTAACCTGAGTATTCACCCAAACGACCAGAAGAGGGCAGTGTAGATATAGCTTTACCCCTAGAGGCACGAAAAGGTAAGACAGCCTTGAGGCAAGATGTAGCTGATACAGTTGACCACGAGATGGCGACTAGAGGCCACTGGTGGGGAAGGCTCCGCCTACCGGTGACACAACTGAGTCCCGCCCCCTTGAGTGGGAGGACAAACCTCAGCTCCTGAGAGCTCAGTTGCTTTCAAGCTTTGTGGGGAACACAACGGTCTTGCTGACCTTAACACAGAGACACAGAGAGGAGCACAGCACGCAGGAATTTACTTCACACAGTCTGAGTCAAGCGGGGCTTCCGCTGAGGGCGTGATCCTCGCCCGTCGCGTTTTCGCGACTGTAAACCTCTCTACCACCTAAAAGGATAGCGTTACGCCGCGGTTTGCAAAGCCGCGGGGCACACGAGAGGGTCCCAGTACGACCGGGGTGCGGAAATCCGCGCACACGGGCCGTTTAAACTGGGAAGCGGGTTTACTGCACTGGAAATCCGCAGCTACAGCAACCTCGCTGAGGCCTTTACAAATAGCGCTGATATAATTCACGTGATAATAGTTGTCGGCTGAGCCTGTTTAGATACCCCGGGTAAATGTAAAGCACCAATAACAGTGATAATGAAAGCAGACGCACAGCGGCGTCTACCATACACACACGCGCTCACACTGATCAGCTCTTTGGCGAGTAATATGAGGCGTTTCACAAGTGATTACCAATGCTCTTTCAAACACATACACATAAAGGAGTTGGATATATATATAGATGTATATAGATGTGCGCGCACACAGACAGAGGGGTGACCCGGTTAGCTTTCGCCAGCCCGCTGGCGTTTTACTAACGCGGAGCGTAAGGTAGATATTTAATAAACACAACACACCAATACGTTTTCTTAACTCCGTGCTTTTCTCCCGTAGATCAGAGATGTGACGTTGGCCCCACGTTGGGCGCCAAATATGTAGTGGTTACAAGGGATACCGAACTATTTACCTGATATCAATATTAATTTTAATATTAATATTAAAGGTTAATAGGGCGCCAGTAGCGGCTAGCTACAAAATTTATATTTAACCTCAGGGTGAGTTCTTGTCGGTTTCAGAAAGTCTTTGAACCACGGGAGGAACACATTTAAGTCAAGAATTGGCTAAAACAAGTAATGTTTATTTAGAATAAAAGTAATACATGGATATATGCAGAATTAGATAAGGGGCATAATTCAAACAACAATTTGAGAGTGAAATTCAAGCACGCTGATGATAACAGTCTTACAACCAAACCTTCTCATCGCATATATGAATAACTCAAAACACTTTAGACCCAAACAACAGAAATGTATAAGTAGATAAAAATAAACAAATCAATACCCAGTTTAATATACCAAAGGGGAAGTAATTATGATAACCCACTAGGAGATAAACCTAAATATGAATAACTAAACCCACTATAAGAATATTAGGAGATTAAACAAGATTATAAGTGATTATATACTGCTATAAACGAACTAACTACTAAAGAAGCAAAACGCTCTAAATCCAAGCTAATTGAGTTAAACTAGATTACATTAGAACTATGGAGCTGACAGAGATCCCACCATCTCTCAACCGGGAATAACTATAACTGAAAACTTAGCAAGACTCAACCTAACCAGACCAACAGAACGCCACCAGAGAATTAGAGATTTAACCAGCGCCTCACTTTGCGTTGACCGGCCTCGGGCAACCGGTGTCGTCTCTGCCGCGAAGGGAACCGTTGGTGTCGACCGCCAGGAAGGGTAGCTCGATCCAAGTGGCCGAAGCGGGTTCTTCAGGTGGACTTCACGGTGCAAGCAGGGCTTCGGTTCCAACGGCAAGCGGGAGCGATCGCTCCGGGCAGCTGATTGATTCAGGATTCTCTTCGCGTCTGGGTCTGGTACGGCGAGCGATGTATAACGCTAAAGATGAGCGGTGAACTATAGGCAGCTCCGTAGCGCTAAGGTGTTCAATAGCTGGAAGCACCTAATTCTCTAATTCTGTTGATAATCGCTGGACTTGTGTTGGTCAGCGCGGATGCGCTGCAAGCGCAGCCCAAGCTAAGATCTATGACTCAAAAACTTAAGAATCACTAAGCTGAATCTAAGAGAAAGTAAAACAAAAGAGAGAGTACAAAATTCTAACTAAAACTCTAAGTTAAAATTACTTCTAAGAAAAAAAAAAATTGAACTTAACTAAACCTAAAAAGCGCACGAACTCCGAACTGCGAACCACGAACTACGAACTACTCCTGAATAATCTAACACCCCCCTTTATTGGAAACACATTCCCTTCGTGACGTATTGGCCCTAACTTGTGATAGGTTTCCTAACTGCAAGTATAATCTCTAAAAACCCAATCAGCTCCAGGTAGGTGGAGTCTTGCCTGGACGACTCCCCCTTTTTTCTTTTATTAACTTAAACCTTAACATTCTTAAATGATCAGATTAAACAATTGCTTATTTAAAATATACTTTGACATAGAAAACCCACAATTTCCCCACATTCACCCACTGTTGCATAGCATTTTAGTGATATGAATAAACATCTCAGAACTGAAATCCTAACCAGACAATTAGATAATCATAGTTGATTTTGAGGTGTAAGAATGGAAAGAAATATAACACATGACCAGGGAATACACTAACTTCCACGCATCGGACTCTTAGAAAGGAAAGAAAGAAACTCGTTATGAACTTTAAACTTATTAATTCAAGATTTGGTTATTAACCTGATTAAAGTATTGTGGAAACATGCCCTGATAGCTTTTAAGTAATTATTTTAACCAGACTGCTAGTTTGTTGCCATCCGTATTCTTTTTTGTAGTTAATGTTCATTCACGTCTTAAGAATACATTTTGTTTTTAATGTTTTAACATTTTTCAGCCTTAAATTTCCTTTTTGAAAAGGCAGACTCTCCTGTGTATTTGAAGAGATAAGAACTCTGGCCGTCGTAATTCACACCTCTCCCCCACTAAGGAATGCGGGTCTCATTGCTCTGGTTAACATAATTTCAGACCTCTTTAAATCAGAAATTCACTATACCTTTATACTTTCATACTTTGTTCTTTACTAAACAGGAAAATGTATCTATATAACCAAAGCAAAGGTTAAAATTACGCTGACTAGTTGCAATAGTTCAACCAATGACAAACAAGACATAATTCTTCAGCCTGGAACCTGTAGAAGAAAATGAAGGTAAACCTCAAAATTGTTCTCTTGATTAGAAAGTGTTTCATCACATTGCTTGATACCCTGCTTCTCACAATATTAGAATTAACCAACAGTTATTTAAGTTATTGTAAAAACATATACATATGTAATTTTTCGATCATAGCCTCGTGCTCCAAGAAAAGTTCCTTTCTTCTCCTGCGGGTGGCAGTATTGTCTTGTTAAATGGTCCACGGGTCCCGGACCAGTAAAAGGGTCACGCTGTGTGCGTGAGTGTGTAAATTAGATGTGACTGTTTAAGAGGTGTGCTCCGAAGATAGCGGATCAGCAGGTGACATGTTAATCCCCAAAGTTTATGGGTCTTTTGTTCAGATGCTTTTAGCGAGACAGATGTTTCCAGCAAATGGTCGTAAAAGTCGTTAAAGTGTTATCATTCAAGGTTGGGGAGAATCCCCCTCTGCTCTCCAGTGGAATTTCTTAAGTGGATCTAAGAGTGTGATTTCACAATGAGACATCAGGCTATCTGCTACATATCTATCTATCTATCTATCTATCTATCTATCTATCTATCTATCTATCTATCTATCTATCTATCACACACAGAGTAATCTATTTTAAGTGTTTATTTCAGTGTCTCAGAAACGTAGAATAAATAAGACCAATTGGTACTTTTGGCAGAGTGGGCAGTGTGCCAAGTCCTGCTGGAAAATGAATTCCACATTTCCATAAAAGTTGTCAGTAGAGGAAAGCATGACGTTCTGTTAGATTTTCCGGGAAATCTTATCCAAAGTGACTTATCAATAATGATATACATTTAGCAATAGAAGTTTAAAGCAAAGTAAAACATTTTTGACAGGGCCTAAAAAAGCCCAAAGGGAAATAGTGGGATAAAGGAGGAAAGAAAATGAGCCAGTGCCCCAGTACTTTTTTCCATATACTAGTACATCTAAAAAAAAATCGCATTATCTTTGAAAAGTTGCTTTATTTCAGTAATTTAGTTCCAAATGTGAAATTCATATATTATATAGATGTCTATTTTGATGATTGGAACAATTGGTACTTTTGGCAGTGTGCCAAGTCCTGCTGGAAAATAAAATCCACATCTCCATAACAGTTGTGCGCAGAGGGAAGCATGAAGTGCTGTAAGATTTTGAGGGAAAAAACAAAACTGCACTGACTTTAGACTTGATGATAAAACACAGTGGATCAACACCAGCAGATGACATGTCTCTCCAATATATCAAACCATCACTGATTGGTGGAAACTTCACACTAGACCTCAAGCAGCTTGAACAGTGTGTCTCTCCACTCTTCCTCCAGACTCTGCTCCCTTGATTTACTTTTAATGAAATGTAAAATTTACTGATGATCAGTGATGGTTTGGAGAGACATGTCATCTGCTGGTGTTGATCCACTGTGTTTTATTATCAAGTCTAAAGTCAGTGCAGTTTTGTTTTTCCCTCAAAATCTTACAGCACATCACGCTTCCCTCTGCCCACAATTGTTATGGAGATGCAGATTTCATTTTCCAGCAGGACTTGGCACACTGCCAAAAGTACCAATTGTTCCAATCATCAAAATAGACATCTATATAATATATGAATTTCACATTTGGAAGTAAATTACTGAAATAAAGTAACTTTTCAAAGATAATGTATTTTTTTAGATGTACTAGTATATAGAGAAAAGTACTGGGGCACTGGCTCATTTTCTTTGTCCTATCCTTTCCTCCTCTATCCCACTATTTCCTTTTGGCCTCCTTTAGGCCCTGTCAATTTTTTTTTTACTTTGCTTTAAACTTCTATGTCTTTCATTGCTAAATGTACATCATTATTTGTACATCACTTTGGATAAAAGCATTACATTTACATTTACATTTACATTTAAGGTATTTAGCAGTCGGCCTTATTGACAGCGACTTATTGAGTAAACAGTTGTTTACTTTAAAATATCCACAGCTAGTTTGTAGAGACTAGGATTAAGAGATACACCAAGCTTTGATAATGCTTAGAACATTAGGAATTTTTTATTTTTAAAAAAGATTAGTTTAAGAACTATATTGAAAAGATGAGTCTTCAGTCGGCATTGATCGCAAGTGACTACTGTTCTGAGACCCAGTGAAATTTAGTTTCACCACCTGGGTCCTCTAGGACAGCATCTGTTAAATTTAATGTAACATAATGTAATGGAATAAAGTCAATGCCTTGGCTTTTTTTAGAGCTTGGTTTTGTTTTGTTGGCACCAGTGTTAATGTTGTTAAAGAAAACTATGACGAAAAACAAAATTCATGACGAAAACGAGACGCAAAAATGCAAAAACAGGTACATATCAAAGAATGCAAGTCTGGACAACTTAACAAATGAGGTCTAGGCAAAAATCCAAAGTCACAAATAGAGTAGCAAAGGTAATACACGGAAAATCTAACAAGAGCGACAGGAATGCTAGTAATGCTAGGTGGCTAGTCAAAACTTGGCAAGGAATTGAGCAAAGGAGAGGGTATATATAGACAGATTAGCAGGTGAAAACAATCAATTAGTCAGGTGACTAAGACTGAGTGAGTGTCATGTGATGATGAATAGGAGTGTCAGTGACATTCTGGGAAATGGAGTCCGGATCAGCTTGGAAGACAGAGGGAAGCATGACATGACGTAATTTATTGCACTTTTCGTCAACTTATAAAAACTAAGCAAAAATTTCAAAGATGGACGAATGGAGGAAGTATTTGTAATTAATGATATTATTGAGCAGTGATCGGAATACAGCCGCTCCACACAGCGTCCTTATGATCGGGGTTGTGCCAAATTCAGCACCACCTTTTCCCCCTTTCCTGACGTGGGTGCTGAATTCAGCACAACACTGGTCCCCCCCCACTTAATAATCTAAGTCTACTCTTTTAAAACCCAGTAATGTTAGTTTAAATATGTACTGCAGTAGAAGTGTATCATTTCAGAAACTTGACTTTATTTGTTCTACCATAGTTACAGGTAACTTGCTTTAAAACATTTTAATGTTAGCATTATTTAAATGAAACAAAACTTAAAGGCTATTATTTTAATAAACATCTCAAAATAACAACATAAATAGAAAATAGAAAAATAATGAAAAAAATATGTAATACATACTTTTTATATGACTAAAATTCATTAGACTAAATACTAGATTAAATGCTGTTTATTTTTGTTAACTAAAACCAGAGGTGGAAAGTAATAAATTGCATTTAGTCATATTACTGTAATTGAGTAGATTTTATGAGTAATTTGTAATTTTTTAAAGTATTTTTTAAAATAGGTAATTTTCTTTTACTCAAGTACATTTTGACACTAGTAATTTACTTCGCTGCATTGTAAAACTCGTTACGTTACTGAGTAAAAAATTAAATGCTGGGGGAAAAAAACTATTGGTGGGGATGTGCAGGTGCACGGATGCTCGCATGTGGAATAACTTCCACATCAAACCTGCGAAAGCATGAGGAAGTATTTTATCATTAAACAATCTGCTTGAATGTAAAAAAAATAATAATAAATAGCAGTGAAAGCAAATCAATGGGAAGTTAAAAAGTAATAATGAACTGTAAAACTATAAACTATAAAAATACGGTTTATAGTCACCTATATGAACACAACTTTTAACAGTAAAGAAAAAAATGCATCACAGAAACCTTTACTACTTGTTCTTGAAAAAATGTTTTATGGGGTGTTCTGAACAAATACTGCCAAGTACTGTGGAATAATGATTCTTTAAAAACGATTTAATTTATGATTTGTTGAACTTTTTTTACATCAAATAATTAAAAGTAACTATGTAACTTTTACTCAAAGTACATTTTAAATTGAGTACTTTTTTCTTTTACTCAAGTAGATTTTTAGATGTAGTTTTACTTACTTGAGTAGAATTTTAGCAAAGCAAAGGTAATTTTACTTAATTACAGTATTTTAGTACTTTTTCCACCTCTGACTAAAACTAGACTAAGGGTGCTTTCACACCTGAAAGTCCGGACCATGGTTGCTACATTGTATATCTTTGGTGTGCTTATATATTTGTATATATTTGGACCTTTGTGTGATGCTCCTACATCCTTTCGTCATCACTTACGTATCTTTTGACAGGTCTCTGATGCAACACTTCCTCCACCTTTATTTAACCAGTCCCCTGCACAGTCACACCTCTCCGAGAAAATGAGCTGGAAATAATAATGAAATCATGGCAAATATGTGTTAAATGCCAAATATTCCCAAATACTGCCAAATAGCATTATATCCTGGAAGTCCTTTTTTGGTCGTCTTCCTTTTTTTGTTTTTCTTTTTTTAAGGCTCAGAGGAAGCAGCAGCCTCACTGTACACACTGTCTCATAATGCAACCGCATAATCTAAACAGCACAGCTGCCAAGAAATCCCACACACCCCGACCACACGTCTGTCTGCTGCGCTGTCTGCTGCCCGGGGGGAGACTGGGCTCGGCTGGGCTAATGCTAACGCTAAGACTAACGCTAAGCGCTGGTTCAGCTGGGCTGGGTTCAGCTCCTGATTGCTGTTTATTTACCATCAGTCTGAACTGTGTCTGAAGGTGTGTTAGAAATGGCCTGTTTACCCCACATGGGAAGGTTAAGCAAAAAAAAAAAAAAAAAAAAATCTGCTACATGTTTTACCTCATATTAGTTTTACGTATTCATAAATACACATACAGTACACTTCATAATTTGTTTATTACGAAACATCAAACTTTCTATAATTCAATCAAGATGATCTGCTCTATAAAAACACATATCAGTTTTGAGTTTGATGTTTTTAACAGATTAAAATAGCTGTGGAAGTGACTTAATTCTCCCTGTACAACAAAAATGGGCAGTTTTTACACATATTGCAATAACAATTTGTATCTTCTATTTGGCACCTTTACAAGAAAATGACACACAGCTCTGGAAAACAATAAGAGAGCACTTAAAAATGATAATTTTTTATTTTATTTTATCAAACTGAAAACCTCTGGAAAATTATCAAGAGGAAGATGGATGATCACCAGGAGTGTAAAGGCATAAAGTTATCCAAAAGCAGTGTGTAAGACTGGTGGAGGAGAACATGATGCCAAGATGCATGAAAACTGTGATTAAAAACCAGGTTTATTTCACCAGATATTGATTTCTGAACTCTTAAATCTTTGAAAGCTCTGCATCTTTTTTTTTTATTTCAGCCATTTCTCATTTTTTTTGTGAATAAAGGCTCTAAATCACAATATCTTTATTTGGAATTTGGAAGAAATGTTGTTTGTAGTTTATTGAATAAAACAGATATAAAAATAGCAATAGAATAAAACACATATAACTTATGCTACTTGTTTTTTTCTCATATTAGTTTTATGTATTCATAAATACACATGCACTTTTTTTATTTGTTTATTGCGAAACATCAAAGTTTCTATAATTCAATCAGGATGATCTGCCCTATAAAAAACACAGTTTTGAGTTTGCTGTTTTTTAGAAGTCCTATGTCCAAAAATTGGCGACTTGCATAAAGCTGGAAAAGGTTACAAAAGTATCTCTAAAACACTTGATGTTCATGCATCCACAGTAAGACAGACGCTCTACAAATGGAGAAAGTTCAGCTGTACTGTTGCTAATCTCCCTAGGCGTGGTAGAGTCCTGTAAAGACGACTGCAAGAGCACAGCACAGATCAATGATCTGTGAGGTGAGGAAGAATCCTAGAGTGTCAGCCAAAGACTGAATACAGAAATCTCTGGCACATGCCAACATTTGCGTTGCCAAATCTACAAAAAAGAAAACATTAAACAAGAACGGAGTTAATAGGAGGACACCACAGCACTACTGGCTAAATATACTGTGGACAGATGGAACCAAAATTGAGTTGTTTGGAAGGAACACACAATCATTGCCAAAATAGGAATGAACATCTGATGGTTGACTGTTGTCAGGGTTTTAATCAGACAGTGGCGCAACTGTGTTTTTGTTGGAGTAACTGTCTCTACCCTATATAAAGCCTTTCTACTAGAATTTGGAGCATTGCTGTCAGTATGTATTTGCAAAGCAAGTTAGTGAGGTCAGGATGTAACAGAACGTATTTAGGTTAGAAATAATGTCCTCAAACATTGAGACATGATGTGTAATTTGGGAAAATATGTTATTTTTTTATTAAGTGTTATTTATTTTCTCTTTAAATTAGCCTTTGGCAGAAACTGTGGTCTAGAATAACCCATCAAACAGAACCTCCAGCCAGCAGTGCTGTAGTGGTCAGGATCTGACCGCTGATGATGGGCTGGTGGTGGATGAGTAACACAAACCCAGCATGGAAATAGATGAGCTAACTGTAAACCTACGAGGTAGGAGTATCTAATAAAGTGGCCAGTAAGTGTAAATATGGCACAGGGGATGTTGGTATGTAGATGTTTATCAGATGTTTGTGTAGTTTTAGAACTAGGTAACTGCTATTTTAACAGATTATTATAGCTGTGGACGTGACTCAATTCTTCTTGCGCAACAAAAATGGGCCTTTTTGTATTAATTTCTGTGAAATGAATCAACTTTTGTTAAACCTTTCTTTTCTTATAGAGACCTAAGATAATAACCAAATAACAATTTGTATCTTTTATGTGGCACCTTTGCAAGAAAAGGACATACAGCTCCAGAAAAAAATTCAGACCATTTAAAAATGATGAGTTTCTTTACCAAATTGAAAACCTCTGGAATATAATCAAGAGGAAGATGGATCACAAGCCATCAAACCAAAGTGAACTGCTTGAAGTTATCCAAAAGCAGTGTGTAAGACTGGTGGAGGAGAACATGATGCCAAGATGCCTGAAAACTGTGATCAAAAACCAGGGTTATTCCACCAAATATTGATTTCTAAAATTTATGAAAATGAACTTGTTTTCTTTGCATTATTTGAGGTCTGAAAGCTCTGCATTTTCTGCAAATAAATGCTCTAAATGACAATATTTTTGTTTGTAATTTGGGAGAAATGTTGTCTGTAGTTTATAGAATAAAACATCAATGTTCATTTTACTCAAACATAAACCTATAAATAGCAAAATCTGAGAAACTGATTCAGAAACTGAACTAGTCTCTTTTTTTACTTTCAATGTAAGTCAAGGTAAAAAAGTTGTAATTTTCTATAGTAATTTTCTATGCATCACATCATTTTAATACAAAACTTCATAAAAAAAACAAGGTTGGGTATTGCCAAGAGTCTAGCAATAGTATACATGTCACAATCAAAGGAAAATAATTCAGAATACTGCGATTTATTGCATGTTTTTTTTTTTTTTTTTTTACCATTTTGAGGAAAAAAATATTTATTTAATTATTCCAGTTGGGCTATATTCACACAGCAGGAAAAATTGCGCAAATCTGTGTGAGAGGAAACTTTCTTATAAGATAAAAATGTGTTTTATTTTTGATGTAAAGGTTGGGTTTGCGAACTACAGCTCATCCCTGTGTGTGTGTGTGTAACAATCATTGCCAAAACAGGAATGAACATCTGATGGTTGTTGCATGACTGGTTGTCAGGGTTTTAATCAGACAGTGGCGTACCTGTGTTTTCTGTTGCCAAAAGAGAAATACACCAGAAATTTACCTGAACACACCTCATTAAATCGAGGGGTACTACAGTCTGGATTGTATACATAGCTTTTGTGATATATGGCAGTAAGTATAGGAGAGTAAAGACAGTGGAGCTGGTGTAGGAGGGAGAACAGTCTGGAGCTGGATTTGTAGAATTTTTGAGGTTAAGAGCGGAAGGCCACAGATGGTAAAGATAACTATACATGGAGCTGATAGACTGAAGCACTTCCTCCAACAAGAGTTTTTACGGCTGCTGAGTTTCCTGAGCTGAGGGTTACGAATCATATTTTGTAATATTGTAATATGTCAAGCTGCATATGCTGTAATACCTGGTAAATTCCTTAGTGAAAAAAATATTGTATAATTTGTATAATCTATTTTTAAATATAAGGATATATTTACGTTAGAGTACAAATATGCCTCTTGTTCCTGTCTCCTGTCTTAAGTAGCACACTTCTAATATACTTTGTTGGGTATAAAATATATATATTTGAATATACTATATTACAATTTTTAGCGTGTTACAAATTTACTTTAGAATTTTTTCATTAGTAGAAGTAATTTAATTTACTTTCTAAAAAGTATAAATGATACATTGTACTTTAAGTGAACTACAGTAACAGCTGTTTTTAACACACTTTGCTAAAAATGTACAAAAGTATATTTGGAGATAAGTATTTTAGAAATTCTTAGTACAATTCTTAGTACTAAGTAACATTAATTCTTAGTACATTATATACCTGGTGTATAATAGTGATGCAGTTGTAAAACTCATTAAATGTATTATATATGTATTTCACTGTAAGCATGTTTAAAGTTAGAGTTTTATACATAAAGTAGTATGTTTAAATGTTACTTAAGTATATTTAAAGTAACATAGTTCCATTTTAGTACAGTTAAGTACACTTAGCACAATTCAAGTAAGACTTTTGTACTAATTTTAAACAATTAAAGTATAATAAGTACAAAAAAGTTGTTCCATTTTAGCACTCTTTATACAATATACTGTTTAATAATAAAGTGGCTACAAGAACACTTTAGTGCACTATAGCATAATAATGCTTAATATACTTTAATCTCCTTTTTTCACTAGAGTCTGACTTTGGCGTGTTCGTATCTTAACAGCTCTGTGCTTTTGTGCGTCTCAGCAGAGCTGAGATACTGACCTGCTCGTTCACACTGTGAAGATACACCAGCAGCTTTATTGTTGAGTTAATACCGATACTTTAGTTCAGACCTAAATTTAGAAGTCAAAAAGTCTGGACCAAAGAAAGCAGGGGTGAAAGCACCCTAAAGTGAATTCTATTTAATATCTCTGTCAGTCAACAATCGAGAGGGGTACTGACTGCAGCCTGCGGGAAGGCGGAGTTGGACGTCCAGCACGTCCAGTCCCACCCACTTTGTCCACGCCACGCCTTGTCAGTCTCGCAAGCTTGTAGTGTATACACAGTATTTAAGCCGGACGACGCGGCACATTATATTTAAAGTCCGCTAACTGCCCTTTACATTGTTTACTTCTTCTTCTGTAGTTGTTTTATGGCAGTTTGCAATGTTACTGCATTACCGCCATCTACTGGATAATAAAATAATAAAAAAAATAAAATAAAAAAAAATTTAAGTCTTCTTGCAATTTGTGTTTCTTTTATAAATTCTATGACAGCTTAACTGTAGCCTCTGTACCACACAAACTCAATAATTTTTCCAATGTAACTGAGTTCTTCGTTACCCTGTTAAAACGTTCTCTCTCTTTAGAGTAATATCTGCATGTAAGAAGTACATGATTTACGGTTTCTAATTCATTACAATAAGGACACATTCCATTCTCATGTTTTCCTATAATGTGAAGTCCACTATTCAGTTCTGTATGTCCTAACCTTAGCCTGGTGGACCAGGTTTCCTCCTGCCGTGATAGTGACCTGTTTTTCCTCTTTTACCTCTTTTTGTATGTTATAAAAATGCCTGCCTTTCTCCTCCTTATCCCATTTGTCCTGCCAGATTTTTTAACCCCGTCTTTGATTATTGCTTTAAACTCTGATTTCATTGTTTACTTCCGTTCAGAGGCGGAGCTAAGACATGATGCTGACAAAGTGGGCGGGACTGAACGGCATGACGCTAACAATGTCGGCGGGGCTGGACGCACTGGACGCACTGGACGTTCACGTTCAACAATCAGCCAAAAATATTTTATATAGTAATGAATGGTTTTTTTGACTCGCCAATAGTAAAACCCTTTTATTAGGCATTCAAACACAGTTTTTTCCCAAATGTTTAAACGCATTTCTAGAAACTTGGCTCAGTTTCTTAAAACTCTAAACTCAAAAAAAAAAAAAAAGATTAACTGTTTTGTTGAAACTCCACAAATCTCCAGCAAAACTGATTCTTTCCACCAAAACAACAAACACAGCTATTTATATACTTATCTCTCGCAGAGCATCAAATAAACACTGATAAGATACATCCAAAGCATCGTTATCAAAAGTATTTGGTTATGATTTTGACTTCATGAGGCCCCTGTACAAATTCAAATACATACAAGTCCATGAAAATATGTTGAATTTCTGTTCTTTATATTTATTTGGTGTGGTGTAGGACCCCCAAATATAGCATTACAGTACTACATGTATATGCTGCACAAATGTAAGCTGTTTTTACTGTATGTAGTACGTTGGAAAAGTGTAATTTTCACTTATGTAAGTAAAATGAGAAACATGACGAGGAAAATCAGTTCACATACAAAGAGGTAACAGAAATGTATTTATTATTTATGTATTTGTAGGTTCTTATGTATTCTTAGGTGACCAAGCTGTACTAAATGATGCAGTTTGTGTTTAGTGATTAGTGATTTGTAAAGCTGTGATTTAGAATGATATTTGAGTGAGAACCTCTGTGATTGTGTTTAGAGTTCAGCAGTTTGGAGTCACAATGTCAACAAATAAGCTTCATGTTTTTGAATTTGTGTGCATATAGTTCCATATTTTGTGTGAAAACAATGTGGAAAAACTGTAATTATTGAACCATTTCCATCATTACTCCTTCACCCTTGAAACCATCTTTAAGAGTGTTTCCTCAACAATGAAAGGTGAATAGAAGAGTGAAATAAGATTATATACAGAGCAATAGATTATCACAGGTTTAGACTCTTAGCAGGAGGATTTGCTGCCATCTAGAGAAGAGCAGAAGAACTGCTTAAAAATAGAGATGCTGTGAAATTCAACAGCTTTAAGGTCTTTAGGATGATTAGCAGCTTTAGGAGCAACTTTTAACTTAATTTCTCTCCAAGATCACAAAACAATTTAGCACAATTTGTCCAAAATATTACTTTTTTTAGGGTAAGGTGAATAAAAGTCTGACTAAGCTGAATTCTAATTACATGATTATTTAGTTTAATACTAGTTTAAATACTATTTGAACTGTCATGGATGACCCAGGCAGGGGGACGAGGAGACGGACGCAAGTGCAGGTAAGGCGAAATAAATAATGTATTAAATAAATAACAAAGGTGAACAAAAGAAACAAGTAAACAAGCAATAGAGAAATGAACAAGAAACGGAGGTGAGAAAACTAACAAACAAACAGGGAGGTTAATAAACGAGAAACTAAACAGAGCTAAGAACATAAACAAGGAATAAACAAGAAACTAGAATCTAACAAGGATAACCAAGAAATAAACAAAACTAAACAGGGCAGGGATAAATATAAATATAAATAAGGAAAACAACAAGGAGCTAAACTAGAAAAAGGATAAATAAACTATACAAGGGAGGAAACAAGGGAAATAAACAGGGAACTGGAATAAAACAGAGAAGAACATGGAATAAGGAGCAAGGGAAACAAACTAGGAATAAAACACAGAACTAGGGCTAGAGCAACACAGAAACGCAGAGAGACAGACAACAGGAGTTGGTGCAAAGACCGGCGAAAGACAAGTGACGAAGAAAGGCTATATAACACACAAGGGAAGTGGAAACACCTGGGGCTAGGGGGCGGAGCTACAAATAGACACAGGTGGAAAAGTACTGGGACAAAACACAGGGGCACAGGTCACGTGGAACACACACAGGCACGAGGACAGACAGGACCTGACATGGACTACTAATAATAATAGATGAAAACCCAAAAATCAGTGGCAGTTTTTTTGGCAGTGTGAGCAGTGTGCAAAGTCCTGCTGGAAAATGAAATCCACAAGTAAGATTTTGCAGGAAAAAACTGCACTGACTTTAGACTTGACAACAAAACACAGTGGATCAACACCAGCAGATGACATGTCTCTCCAAACCATCACTGATTGTAGAAACTTCACACTAGACCTCGAGCAGTTTGGACTGTGTGTCTCTCCACTCTTCCTCCAGACTCTGATCCCTTAATTTACAAATGAAATGTAAAATTTACTGATGATCAGTGATGGTTTGGAGAGACATGTCATCTGCTGGTGTTGATCCACTGTGTTTTATTATCAAGTCTAAAGTCAGTGCAGTTTTGTTTTCCCACAAAATCTTACAGCACTTCATGCTTCCCTCTGCTACTGACAACTTTTATGGAGATGCGGATTTCATTTTCCAGCAGGACTTGGCACACTGCCCACACTGCCAAAAGTACCGATTGGTCTTATATAATATTCGAATTTTCTGAGACACTGATTTTTTGGTTTTTCTTTAGCTGTAAGCCAAAAGTTTCACATTTTGAACAGAATTACTGAAATGAGATGCACTAATACATACATAAGCACATAAAATATTACTGTTTTAGAGTTTGTCCTATTTGAAGTCTGTTCATCATGCCGTGTGTATCTGAATGAGGCCCTGCACCCCCTCCCTGTGTTGCTGCAGTGTTGTTTGGACAGTGCTGTGGGTCTGTGTGTGTGTGTGTGTGTGTGTGTGATTGTGATGGTAGTGTGGGGGGGGGGAGTGTGTGTAGTGGTAAAGAGAGGAGTTCACATACTGTCATATTAATGAAGCGTCTGCTGAGCAGAGTTATCACACCGTCTTCTTGCTGCGTCTTCTGCAAACCTCAGTAATAAGGTAATCTCTCTTATACGTCTTTTATCTTGAGATATTCTATTTAACCTCATTTTAATACACTTGTAAAAAAAGGCAATAAAAATAATTCTTTGCACAACTTTTGGAGCCGTTATTGATACTTTTACTGTGTTTTAAAAAGTGAATTCCATCGAGTTGTTCTGAATATCTGGAGAGTTTATTAATGGACAAGTTTAAAAAGAAAAAGAAGAAATGGTTAATTAATATATTTTAAATATAAATATATAATAAATTTGGGTTAAAAAATAGAGATCACTTAAAAATGATGAGTTTCTTTGATTTTACAAAATCGAAAACCTCTGGAATATAATCAAGAGAAAGATTGATGATCACAAGCCATCAAACCAAGTTGAACTACTTGGATTTTTGCACCAGGAGTAAAGGTATACAGTTTTCCAAAAGCAGTGTGTAAGACTGGTGGAGGAAAACATGCCAAGATGCATGAAAACTGTGATTAAAAACCAGGGTTATTCCACCAAATATTGATTTCTGAACTCCTAAAACTTTATGAATATGAACTTGTTTTCTTTGCATTATTTGAGGTCTGAAAGCTCTGCATCTTTTTTGTTATTTCAGACATTTCTCATTTTCTGTAAATAATTGCTCTAAATGACAATATTTTTATCTGCAATTTGTGAGAAATGTTGTCTGTTGTTTATAGAATAAAACATCAATGTTAATTTTACCCAAACATAAACCTATATCCATATACTTAAAGTGGTCTCTTCTTACATTCATAACATATTATAATGCATTCATAAGGCATTATAAACATGGTTACAATTTATATTAAAAACGCATAACCCATTATAGCAATGTTTATTATGAATGAAGACTTGATGATGTGATCATAATATATGTTAAATAGTATGAATATCTATCATTAATAATCTAATCAGTTATAGAGTCTTAAAGAGATGCCATTCATAGAAAGTATTACCACATTTTCTTGGGTTAAGAGCTGGCCTTATTGACTTCTAGTATGCATCTAGTATAGTTTTATTTTTTATTTCATTTTAATAAATGCATCATCAATCGTTTTTGTCCATTTTATACAATAAAAACAGGTCCTTTTAGTGCTGTGTTTTGGCAGTGGATCACAGAATGGAACTATTTTAACTCTTTCAGACCCTGCATCCATTATAATAGACATTATTTTTTTATGCTTTGATTAACAGAACACTAATTGAGACTTGTTGTCCATCAGAATAGATCATAAACCAGCCAATGAAACAGTAGCTTAGCCCCGATCACTTTGGACATAAACAAAATCAGCAATTTAGACATTAGAGCATGTCAGCACTACAGAACAAATGAGACAAAGTAATACAAGTTGATCTTTACTCATTCTGATTGTGATTTAGAACACTTCTTATTATTTTCAAAATTTTTTTTAGTCCTGTACAAAATTATAAAGCATTTGTAGTTTTATTTCTATTGTAATATACAAGCAAACTTTGTCCGACAATCTCCTTTTTATAGAATATCATGTGGTGCGACCCTCAAGAAACTACTACTTTGGGACTTTTATGTTGCCACCAGTTTAAAGACAGGAAGTTGCATCATTTACCAGTTTGCCAAGGAACCATGAAGCATGTTTGTAACTCTCTCTTAAATTTAATAAAAAATAACCTTTTTAAAATCTACTAAGATACACTGAGTAAAATCTTAAAAAGTTAAATATTCTGAGAATTATGAGTAAATATTACTTGATTACTTGATTACGTGGGAAAAAAAAAACTTTCCTACAATTTTTTAAGTAAACCCTACTCCACCACATTCTTTTAGTGTAGTTTTTTTTTTTTTTTTTTTTTACTTTTCTCTCTTATTAAATCCAATATCATCAATAGTTAGGGAGCACTGTTAATTAATGTACCCGCATTGTAAAGTGTTACCCAATTTTCCACCAATAATATTTGTAGTGATTTTACATAGAAAACTATTTTTATTTCAGGTTTTAAACAGATTGTCATCGTTCTTCATCTGCTGATGTGCAAAATCTTTATCCCTCAGCCCACAGAGGCTTTGTGAGCAGTTTTCTTGGGTTAAGAGCTGACCCTATCAACTTGTGCACATTTTTACACTTGTGTATTTTTAACGTGTTACCCAATTTTTAATCAG
Source organism: Astyanax mexicanus (assembly GCF_023375975.1). Lineage (NCBI taxonomy): Eukaryota > Metazoa > Chordata > Actinopteri > Characiformes > Acestrorhamphidae > Astyanax > Astyanax mexicanus. The sequence goes on from NC_064414.1 coordinate 51,173,472, forward strand.
TTTTTAATCAGTAGATTAAAGTATACTAAGCATTATTATGCTATAGTGCACTAAAGTGTTCTTGTAGCCACATTATTATTAATCAGTATATTTTTAAAGAGTGCTAAAATTGAACAACTTTTTTGTACTTATTATACTTTAATTGTATAAAAATAGTACAAAAGTCTTACATAAATTGTGCTAAGTGTTCTTATCTGTACTAAAATGGAACTATTTTAAATAAACTTAAGTAACATTTAAACATTTAAACAACTTCATGTATGTAACCCTATATTTTAAATAAGCTTACAGTGAAACTATAATACATTTAATGAGTATTACAACTGTATCACTATTATAAACAGAGTGTTTTAAACAATGTACTAAGAATTGATGTTAAATATATGTGATCTATTCACAATAGAGTACAAATATGCCTCTTTGTTCCTGTCTTTTGTAAGTAGCACACTTCTAGTATACTTTGTTGGGTATAAAAATATTTTTAATATACTGTACTACAGTTTTTAGTGTGATTTCTTTTTGTTATTTAACACCATATCCTAGAATTAGTTAATTATATTTATATGTTCCTAATTATCATGACAGAGCATTGAAAAACATATTAACTGTTTTAATTAATGTAATACCTAAATATATATTTAAAACATTTTATTAGTAGTAGGAATTTAATTTACTTTCTAAAAAGTTACATGATACTACTGTAACAGTTGTTTTTAACAACAATATGTAACAATATATATATATATATATATATACATTAAAGGCAGAGCTTCTTTTGGCTCCCATACATACTTTGCTAAAAACGTACAAAAGTATATTTGGAAATAAGTATTTTAGAAGTATATTGAATTACTTTAAACTAAAAGTGTTCTTCATAGTGGTCTATTTACTAAAAAAAAAAACACTATATTACTGTACTTTTTAAAAAGTATGATCAAATTTTACTTTTGTAAAATGTATTTTAAGTACATAAATCTGTTATTATTACTTATTAAGTAAAATAAAGTATTTTTTTCTCCAATTTTTACAAAGAAAACTAGTTTTAATTCAGGTTTTAAAAACATTGTCATCGTTCATCATCTGCTGGTATGCAATATCTTCATCCCTCAGCCCACAGAGGCTTTGTGCTCCTAAACTGATCCAATAGTAGCGGCTTTGTCTGTGGGCCAGAGAGGGAAAAAGGCAAGAGAAAGTTTGTGTACGTAGCGCCTCTTTTCCAGTCTGGTAGCTTCTGATGTTTGCTTTGCTCCTCTGGATCTGAATGTGACTTTTGAGAGGGGCACATCCCCCCGGCCCGTTGCCACAACAACCGAGTGGGCCGGTTATACCCGGGGTTATCATGGCGGGCGGGCGGACGGCATGCTGATGAAGACTCTTCACCGTGAGAACGACCCAGAGAGCTGTCAGTCCTCCCCAGCTGGAACATGACTGAGTTTCAGCGCTGAAATGTAGTTTAAATAACGTCAGCTATACCAGGGGTGTCCAAACTTTTTTTGTTGGGGGCCAGAAGGAGAAATATATTTGAAGTCACGGGCCACAGACTGTGTAATAAACAAATAATGAAATATACCACTTTAAATAATACATTTTCCTGATTACTTTCATTTACACACCATTTTACTTGACTTACTATCTTTATCTATCTTTTACAGTGTTGTGTAAACTCTTTGGCCCGTTTTTCTGCACTAGAAACGTGCACTCTCTCTGCTTTTAGACTCTTTGGCCCGTTTTTCTGCACTAGAAACGTGCACTCTCTCTGCTTTTAGACTCTTTGGCCCGTTTTTTTTCGCGAGAAATGCGCACTCTCTCCGCTTTTAGACTCTTTGGCCCGTTTTTTTGCGCTAGAAATGCACACTCTCTCCACTTTTAGACTCTTTGGCCATTTTTTTCCGCTAGGAATGCGCATTTTCACCACTTTTAGACTCTTTGGCCATTTTTTGCGCTAGAAATGCGCACTCTCTCTGCTTTTAGACTCTTCAAAGTCAAAGTCAAAGTGGTTTTTATTGTCATTTCAGCTAAACGAAACAATGTTCCTCCAAGGACCATAAACACAGTGTAGACAGAACAATAGTGCAACAGTACAAAAGTGCAGACAGACAATACAACACCCTACAGACAAAGAATAATAAATAACAAGACAGTGTGCAAATTTTGCAGTGTGCAAAAAGGACCAGGTGAGGTAGTAATTACTCTATTACACAGTGTGCAATAGAGTCCAGTGTAGGGTTGCAACGGTATGAGATTTTCACGGTATGATAACCGTCTCAGAAAATACCGCGGTATCACGGTTATCACGGTATCACAGTTTGTTACATATATTATTAAACTGACCCTTAAAGAAATTACAACAAAGGTTTTTGTTCAATTAACTATTTATTGTAGAAACCTGGAACAACTATATAGATAATGTCTCCTTAAAAAAAATAAACTGTACACCATTAGGTGAAGGAAACCAGGTTTTTCCACTACTCTTAAGGTCATTAAGGGTGTATATAATTTTATATATATATATATATATACACACACACACACACAAACACACGTGTCACACATTACATGTCCTCTAAGAAGTAAAGATCCTGTGTTTAAAATATTCAGTACAATTATTTAAGTTTAAATTATTTAATATCTGATAAACTGAGCCTGGGTCAGTGTCTGATCAACAACTGTTGTAAACGTCCGTTTTACTGCCAAGTTGGTATATAACCAGATAGAGGGGATTTATTTCTGAGTCTGGTTTTAACATATAAAAAACAGGCACGTCAGAATTTGAAAATGAACGCATGTAAATGAATGGCGTCTTTCACATCCAGTCCGGCCAGAACCTTTACACGGACACGTGAATCCGTCGTAGCACGCACTTCACGCCTGTACCTGCGTGCCCAAATTTCAGATAACTCAGCGCTTTTGCGGGCGCTTACCGCAGGGGTTGTGCACGACTACAAAGAGATTTTATTTATGTTCAGATTAAAATTATAAACTAAACACATACTTTGCGCTGCAGAGCGGGGTGGTGTTCTTGGAGATGGGAGAACAGGTTTGACGTATGTCCACCTTTAGCTGTGACTTTACGGCCACATTGATTACAAATCTGATAACCATCCTCGGGTGCGTTCGGCGGGTCTCTGAAATAGTCCCACACTGCTGATTTTAGTTTAGCCTTTTTTTAGGCGGACGGAGATTTGTTTAGTCTGATGCACTTTCTGCTGTTCTCACCGCTGTGTGCTGAGCAGCTGAAGCGGAGCAGAGTTGCGCATGCGCGGGTGAGTTTCTCCGCTGGCTTGCGTTTTACCGGTAATAAGCAAACACACACGGTATGATAACCGTGCATTTTAATACCATGGTATACCGTGAAACCGGTTACCGCTGCAACCCTAGTCCAGTGAGGTAGTAGGGTTTTTAGTGCTTTCCATTTTCTGGGGTAAGTGGGGTAAGAGTGTGTGCATGTACAGAAAAACCATCAGTTCAGTCTCTGCAGTTGAGGAGTCTGATGGCTTGGGGGTAGAAGCTGTTGCAGAATCTGGTCGTGCTGGACCGGATGCTGCGGTACCTTCTTCCCGAAGGCAGGAGGGAGAACAGTTCGTGTGAGGGATGAGTGGGGTCATTCACAATGCTGGTTGCTTTGCGGATGCTGCGGGTGGTGTAAATGTCCGTGATGGAGGGGAGAGAGACACCGATGATCCTCTCAGCTGTCCTCACAATACGCTGGAGGGTCTTGCGGTCAGAGACGGTGCAGGTCCCAAACCAGGCAGTGATGCAGCTGCTCAAGATGCTCTCAATGGTCCCTCTATAGAAGAGTGTGAGGATGGGTGGAGGGAGACGGGCCTTTCTCAGCTTCCGGAGGAAGTAGAGACGCTGCTGGGCTTTCTTGGCTGTAGAGCTGGTGTTCAGGGTCCAGGTGAGGTTATCTGCTAAGTGGACACCAAGGAACTTGGTGCTCTTAACAATCTCCACAGAGGACCCGTCGATGTTGAGTGGAGAGTGGGTGTGTTGTGCTCTCCTGAAGTCAACAACCATTTCCTTTGTCTTGTCCACATTCAGGTGAAGGTTGTTGACTGTACACCAGTCTATCAGCCGCTGCACCTCCTCTCTGTATGCTGACTCGTCGCCTTTGGTGATGAGACCCAGCACGGTTGTATCATCGGCAAACTTGATAAAGCTGTTAGAACTGTGTTTTGCAGCACAGTCATGAGTCGGCAGGGTGAACAGCAGAGGACTCAGGACACTGCCCTGGGGGGCCCCCGTGTTCAGTGTGATGGTGCTGGAGGTGCTGCCCCCGAACCGGACTGACTGGGGTCTCCCCGTCAGAAAGTCCAGGATCCAGTTGCAGAGGGGGGTGTTGAGTCCAAGCGAGCTTAGCTTCCTGGTGAGGTTCTGTGGGATGATGGTGTTGAATGCTGAACTGAGGTCTATAAACAGCATTCTGACGTAAGTGTCCTTCTTCTCCAGGTGGGTGAGGGAGAGATGGAGGGTGGTGGTGATGGCATCGTCCGTGGAGCGATTGGGACGATACGCAAACTGCAGGGGGTCCAGTGAAGAGGGCAGTTGTGTCTTGATGTTCCTCATGACTAGCCTCTCGAAGCACTTCATGATGATGGGTGTAAGTGCAACGGGACGGTAGTCATTGAGGCAGGACACTGTGGACTTCTTCGGCACAGGGACGATGGTGGTGGACTTGAGGCACGTTGGGACAGTGGCGCTGCACAGGGAGATGTTGAAGATGTCCGTGAGAACATCTGTCAGCTGGTCTGCGCACTCCCTGAGCACTCTGCCGGGGATGTTGTCTGGTCCTGCAGCTTTTCGTGGGTTGACTCTGCGCAGAGTGTTCCTCACATCCACTGCAGTTAGGCACAACACCTGCTCGTCCGGCTTGGGCATGGTCTTTCTCGCCATCGTGTTGTTTTGTGCCTCAAACCGTGCATAAAAGTTGTTTAGGGCATCAGGGAGGGAGGCATCACGTTCACAGGACGGTGGCATTGTCTTGTAGTTGGTGATTGCCTGGATGCCCTGCCACATGCGCCGCGCGTCACCCGTGTCCTTGAAGTGGCTGTGGATTCTCTGGGCGTGTGCGCACTTTGCCACTCTGATAGCTCTTGACAGGTCGGCTCTCGCTTTCCTCAGGGCCACCTTGTCACCCACTCTGAAGGCGGAGTCGCGGGTCCTCAGCAGCGCACGTACCTCAGCAGTCATCCAAGGCTTCTGGTTTGGGCGTGTGGTGATGGTCTTGGAGACAGTGACATCATCAATACACTTGCTGATGTAGCCAGTGACTGATGCTGCATACTCCTCCAAATCAACAGAATCGCCTTCAGTAGCAGCCTCCCTAAACATGTCCCATGCAGTGCACTCAAAACAGTCCTGAAGGGCAGAGATGGAGCCTGCCGGCCAGGTTTTCACCTGCTTCTGAACTGGTCTGGAGTGTCTGATGAGTGGTGTGTATGTTGGAGTCAGCCACACACACATGTGATCCGAGAAAGCGAGGTGGGGGCGGGGCTCCGCCCGGTACGCGCTGGGGATGTTTGTGTAAACAAGATCCAACGCGCTTGCTCCTCTCGTTGCAAAGTTCACATGTTGGTGGAATTTAGGGAGCACTTACTTGAGATTTGCGTGGTTGAAATCTCCGGCGATAATAAACAGTCCGTCTGGGTGTTTGTTTTGCAGATCGCTGATAGTCCGATAGAGTTCACTCTTTAGCATTAGCACCAATGCTAGCGCTGGGTGGAATGTAGACAGCAGCTATTAGCACGGCGGAGAACTCCCGTACTAAATAAAAAGGTCTGCACTTGACTATCAGGAACTCCACCAGCGGAGAGCAGTGTTTGGCGACAGTCACAGCGTTGTTACACCATTCCGTGTTGATGTAAACACACACGCCTCCACCGTGGGTCTTCCCGGATAGAGCCGCGCTTCTATCGGCTCTGAACGCGGTTAGCCCGGCTAGCTGAATGGCGCTGTCCGGAATGTTGTCGTTAAGCCACGATTCCACAAAAACCAAAACACAGCAGTCTCTGAACTCACGCTGGGTAGTTCGCTGGAGTCGGATGTAGTCCAGTTTATTGTCAAGGGAACAGACGTTTGCAAGAAAGAGCGATGGTATAGCCGGCCGGCTAGGACTAGCCTTTAGCCTCGCGCGGATCCCGGCTCTCTTTCCGCACTTACGCTTATGCTCGCACCGCTTGCGATGGCACTTCCGCTGGGCTCCGGCGTCAGGAAACACCGCGGGCTGGCGGCCTGGGTCTCTTAGCAGGCTAAGCTCAAGTAGCGTCTGCAGAACCTCGTCCGGTAGCGTGTTTTCTGGCTGGTTTCTCCACTGTAGCAGGGTCTGGCGGTGGTAGAACATGTGCACGGGTGTTCCGATGCACATATTTGCAGGAAATAAACGGAAAAAACGACAAATAGTAACACAAAAGCACCATTTAACGGACCCAGAGCGGCCGCTGCGTGTTAACGCGCCGCCATCTTGGGTGGGTCACAGCATAGATCTAAAAGCTATGCTGTGGCCCGGTTTTCTGTGCTACAACTTTACTCTCGCCGCTTTTAGACTCTTTGGCCCGTTTCTGACACCTAGCGTTCAAACTTTGAATCTCTTATTATAAAAACCTGCTTACCAGCGGGCCAACTTTCATTCTATTTCTAAAATACCTTGCGGGCCGCTCCAAAAAAGGAAACGGGCCGCAAATGGCCCGCGGGCCGTAGTTTGGACACCCCTGAGCTATACCCTTGTGAAAAAAGTTGTGTATTTAAATATAATAGTAGTGTACTTGAACTATATGCGAAATAAATAAAGTATCCTTTTTCTACTTATACTGATATTTTCACCAACTTAATCTGTATTTCAGTGTATTTTAAAAAAGTATACTTAATTTTGCTATGCTGATTTTATACCGGTAATGTACGTAGTAAAAATATATGCTCAGTATTACTTTATGAAACCGTGCTTTTTATGATAAAACTCTACTTTTTCTAAATGAGTCAATAGGAGTTGATATTTCTGCAATAAAACCGTACCTTAGTCAAATTTGCTACAAATTATATATTTAAAAATTTTACTTTAGTTAGTTTAGTGTAGGTAAAAGAACTTTAACAGCTGATGCTTGTAGCAATGAGTTAGCTATTGCTAATCACACTTTTTGTCACGTCTTAGCCCTGTCTCATGTCTCTGTGTGTCTTCCCCACGTGACCTGTGCCTCTCTGTGTCTCCTGTCAGTAGATTTCCACCATGTGTTTCTCATTTGTAGCTCCGCCCCTTCCCCAGGTGTTTCCAATTCTAGTGTGTTTTATGTTACTATAAATAGCCCTCCTCTGCCACTTTGTCTCCGTTGGTCTTTGCACCTTCCCCTGTTGTTTTGTCTCTCTGTTGTTTCACCGCGTTTCATAGCCCTAGTCCTTGCTCTGTGTTTACCTCTGTTTATCTCGTGTATATTTCTGGTTTCCTGTTTATTTCCATTGTTTTCTCCTTTGCCCTGCTTAGTTTAGTTCTCCTTGTCTAGTTTAGTTTCTTGTTTAGCTCTATGTTCCCTGTATTTAACCTTAGTCATTTGTTTCTCGTTTATTTCTTGTTTTCACGTTTATAGTTTATTGCCTTGTTTATTTTCTAGTTTATTTCCCTTGTATATATATTCCTTATTTGTTTATTATTATCATCGCTCGTTTGTTATTGGTTATTTGTGTTTCTTTGTTACATGTTTACTTGTTCCTCGTTTCCTTGTTTCTTTGTTATTTATTTAATAAATTATTTATTTATATCGCCCTTACCTGCACTTGTGTCCGCTTTCCTCGTCACCCTGCCTGGGTCATTCCGTGACACTTTTAATATATATTTTTTTTAATGGTCTGTTGGATAAAGCTCACACAAATATACTTAAATTGTAATAAATAGCGGCGAAAATATAAATTTAGTATACATTTACTGCACATTTATCTCATTTTAATTACTTATAAGTAGTAATTAAGTACAAATTAGTGGTTCCAAAATAACATAACTTAAGTACAGACCTGTTTCGGCATAATTTCAGTATACTTTTTTTTCACAAGGGTAGTTTCAACAGTAACACAAATGTTCAGTTTGTCTTCTGCCATCAAAAAACACAATGAGCCCTATTCAATCGTGTCTTTTGTGTCATGAGGTCGCAATGTGATTTATTTTGGGCGTAACGTGAAAAAAACCAATCAGTGTGTCACTTGTCATTCCCTTTAAGAGGCAGGTGAGCTCTGACTTTGGCGCATTCGTATCTTAACAGCGCGGCGCTTTTGTGTGTCTCAGCAGAGACTGATACTGACCTGCTTGTTCACACTGTGAAGATACACCAGCAGCTCATTTAAGGGAACAGTAATGTTATTGTATTCTTTATTCTGTTTATTGCTGAGTTAAAAGTTGGGTTTGTGCTCTGCAGTGTGTGTGTGTGTGTGTGCTTAATAAGTGGGGGTGTACAACACTGGGAGCACCTATAGGAATGGACTCTGATGATTGATTGTTGTCAGGGTTTTAATCAGTCAGTGGAGCTCTTGTGTTTTCCACCTGAAATGTTACCTGTAGATTTATTCCTAAACTCTGATGCTATTTTAACATCGTGGGCACAATGCTTGAAAATAGACGGTTAATGGGGTGCAAGGTAGCAGAGAGCATCACAATGCACCTTGCGCAGGGTGAACGATAGGGCCCAATATATTCTACTGTAAGTAGCACATATACACTGCCTAGTAGGAAGGACATAAGAGGCACTTTATAAGGCCATTCATTTCTATTGGAAGGGCAGAAAGGCACCCGAAGATGGGCGATAATTAAATTAAATGAAATATTTCTCCATTATTTTAAAATATTAAAATGTTCTGTATTGAAGATTAATACTAAAGTCATCCAAACTATGAAGAAAAACTTATTAACATTATTTAGTAAAGAATGGAGTCTTTAAAGTAGCACCTCTTGCTTAGATTAGACAGTTTTGTACATTTGTACAGTTTTGTACAGTTTTATGAGGTAGAGTCACCTGGAATTCAGGCTTTCAGTTAACAGCTGTGCTGAACTCATCAAGAGTTAATTACTCAAACTTCTTGTCTCTTAATGTGTTTGAGAGCATCAGTTGTAAAGTTGTGACATTTTAAGATTGGAAGATTGGAAGTTTCTTCAAGTGCAGTTTTAAAAGAGACTAAATGTTATGATGAAACTGGCTCTCATCAGGACCACCCCAGGAAAGGAAGAGCAAGAGTTTCTTCTGTTGTACAGGATAAGTTCATCAGAAGTTAGAAACAGCTCCCTTAGCTTATGTGTTCCTCCATAGTTTGGATTTTTTTTATTTGATTATTTTATAAAGTTACCTTCATAATATTTCTGATTTCCTCACAGGGATGAAGGTTCGTCTTCTGTATTTGTGCCTTCTGGCTTCAGCTTTAGCTCTGACTGTGAGTAAAATATACATTTTAGACTGTTTCTGGATTTTTGTATGTTTGGGTTTTAAACCAAAATTGCTAAACAGCCCCAGTCTTCTGTTTTTAATGTTTTCTGAATGTGTTCCTCCTGCAGGTGAGATGTAAGCCTCATGGAAAGCATGAACCTCACAGAGAACAGTCTCAGTCTTCTAAGGAAAAGGTATGTTTCATCACCTCCATCCAACACAATGCAGTCTGACACCCTGTTCTCTGGGCTATAGAGTGTATTTGAAGTTCTTACAAGTTCTTGCCCTTCTTTGGTTCTTCACTTCCAGGCCACTTCACTACTCAGAATGTGCATTTACTACAAAAAATATATGCTGAAGCAGAGCATGAGCCCACATGACAGTTTCCCAAGTTACTTTTAAGTTAATTTTAAGTTAATTTTAAGTTAATTTCAAGTTAATTTTAAGTTACTTTTAAGTTTATTTTAAAACGTTGAGTGTAAACACTTTCTCGTCCCTCCTTTTAACACGTCCAGCCAGACGCTACAATATCTTTTATTAAGGAAAATGACAAAAAAGTGTTTGGGATAAGTAACTTTAATCTGATTATTTGATTAGAAATAGTAATGCGGTAGGTGAACTTGTTACCAAAAAAAATGGTCAGATTAGGTAATGCGTTACTAAGTAACACGTTACTGACATCAATGGTCTCTATACCTAAACCGAATCGAGCACCTTTGGGGCATCCTCAATCGGAAGGTGGAGAAGCATTATGGGCCTTATTTTAACGATCTATAGCGCATCGGTCAATTGCGTATCTTGCATCTGGATTTAGGCCGGTGTGTCTTTGGTATCGTGAGGGTGCAAAAAAATATGACTTATGTGGCTCGAAAAGACATGTACTAATTCTCTTAATTAATCATGGGTGTGGTTAATTTTGGGCATGACGTGAAATAAACCAATCAGTGTGGCAGTCGTCATTTCCTTTAAGAGGCAGATGCACACAGCATCCTTCATGGCTAAGATAGGTATGAATGGTTGAAGGTTGACTGGGTTTTAATCAGTCAGTGGCGCACCTGCATTGACACACACCAGAAATTTACACCCCTCAGTTCCAGATCACCACGGTCATTGGCGTGAATATATTCCTAAACTAAAATATACTGTTGTATGGTAGAAACTGTTGTAGGATAGACTGTGTAAGATAGCAACAAGCAAGGCGACGTGACTTGCGCAAGATGTGTAATGTCATTATGGAGGAGTGGAAGAGGATTCCAGTAGCAACCTGTCAAGTCCTGGTGAAATACAGGCATAAGAGGGTTAGTGTCACACTAGACCAGGGTAGGATCCAAATGCTGGTTTATTAAGGAAGTACAATAATCCACAGGCAAACAAAACAGACAAGGCATATCCAAAATAAGTGGTCGAGTTACACAGAAGCAAGGGTCAATCAGACGGGTAAACAACAGAGAGAGATAAAATTAGCTTTAAAAAAACTGGAGCATAGATAGTCCAGAGCAGCATACTTATATACTGAGAAAAACAGGTGTGCATAGCACTAATACTAAGGTGAGAGCGACCTCTTGAGGCTAGGAGGCGCAACACCAGGATTACCGGCAACAGCAGTGCTAGATTATAATGGTGATCACACAAAATATTGACACTTTGTGCATAATTTGTGCATGTTTATGTGGATATGTAGAGTTTACTCACTTGTGTTGCATTAACATCAACATTAAAGTCTGTGTGTTGAATTGACACAATGTTTCCAGGTAAGTGAATACTCAAAAGTAAAAATTTAAATATTGACCAAATTGACGTTGCAGTGATGTAACCAGAACATTTAAAATGTTCGAAGAACATCCATAAAGCTTAAGAGATTAAACAGTATAAGACTGTTAACTGTAACGTTCCGAAAAAAAAAAAATGGTTAGCCGTGGATGGCCAGTGTTCAACCTAGCAAACAAGATAACACCTCACAACTTGTGCACAGGTTGTATATCAGCCTCTGATGAAACAGCCCTTTCATAACAGTTTACATACAATTTCTCTACTCCTGTCTTCTTTTTCCTCCCAGAGTTCCCCAGTCGTGCATGATGGCAATGGCGCCACCCTACCAACCTTCTTCCCGTTTGAGGCCAGCAGTCCAGAACCAGAGGACGAGGCCGAGCCAGCGGACAGTTCTGATGGAGATGAGAGGGCCACCCCTGTCCTTCTGAGTGAAGAAGCTCTCACTAAACTCCTACAGGCTTCTGAGGATGAACAGCAGCAGGCTGTGGAAGAAGACAAGGAAGATGAAGATGAAGGAAAAGAAGAAGAAAGAGAATTGAAGGAAGCGAAGGAAGAGATCAGAGAGGAATCTAAGGTTAATGGTGGAGAAGGAGGAACAAAAGAGGTGGTGGAGGAGCTGGGAAGCAGCACAGACTCCGAGATACCAGTAGATCTGGACTATGCTGCTGATGGAGAAGCTGGTGTAGAGCCTCTACCCACCAAACTAGAAGACTCTGAACCTTCAGACATTAAAGCTGTTGAAGAACAAAAGGTGGAGAAGATGGACAATGAACTTCCCACAGCCATGGAGGACTACGATTCCCAGCAGCCCTCAGCAACAGATGACCAAGAAACCAAAGAATCAAGCCAAGAGCAGCAAAGTGATGAACCTCTGCCCACAGAGACGCCAAAAGACGAGCAGATGGAGACATTTCAGGACATGGACAGGGACCAAAACACTGCTGATGAAGACAACACTCTTCCCAATGAAAAAGAAGTAGAAACAAATGCTAATAAGGGTAAAGGTCGTAAGCAGAAGAAGAGCCAACGACAGAGGAACATGCAGAGCGACCAGCCCCCAATGGCCGAAGGTCCATCAGAGCACGATCAGACCCAAGAGAAAGAGCCGGAAAGCTCGGAAGGTGCTCTGCAGAAAGCTAAGAGGAGGAAAAACGGGAAGTGGGTAAGATCTCTACATTTTAAAGATTACATAGATAGATAGAATGATACGTTACTGATCCCCGATACTTTATTGATCCCCGAGGGGAAATTCTAGACATCCAGCAGCGGGTATGTATAGTACACAAAGTTACAAAAGAAGGATAAGATATAACAATACATATAAAAATACAATAAAATATAATATAAAGAATAAAGGTATAAAAGTACAGTTTTTAGTGTGTGTGTGATGGTGAATTGAGGAAGTGCAGTTGAACACAGTAGACAGTGAACACCAGTTAATGTGCATAAAGTGAGGATAACTGATGTCAGCCATACAGAGAGTGCAAATACACAGTTATATAATCATTTAAATTTAGCAGTGCAAGCTTGTAGATACATAAACAGTAGATAGGGAATAAACCACTAGTGCAAAATAGGGTAGAACTATAAAAAAATAATATAATAGGCATCAGCAAGACTGAGAATGTGTCCATAGATTGAGGTGTGTCCATAGAGTGTCCAGAGCTGCCAGCATGAAAAAGTGTCACAGATTAAAGATTTGTATAAACTCTAATGTTTTATAAACGCTTAACAAATTGTTAGTAACACATTAACAACACATCAGTGTATCAGCAGTGTATCAGTACAGTGTTTAGGTACAAGACCAGTCAAACAAAAGTGTTAAATTAACCAAAATATTTATATTTTAGATTCTATTTTAGAAGTAGCATCTTGTTTAGAATAGAGAGTTTTGCACATCTTGTCTGGATTTTCTCAGTCAGTTTTATGAGGTAGAGTCACCTGGAATTCAGGCTTTCAGTTAACAGCTGTGCTGAACTCATCAAGAGTTAATTACTTGACTTTCTTGCCCCTTAATAATGTGTTTGAGAGCATCAGTTGTAAAGTAGTGAAGAGGTAGAGTTACAGGTATACAGTGAATAGTGAATATTTGATATTTGAGTAATGTTCTAATCCACATTATGAGAAGCAACAACTACTCAACTAATTAAAGAAAAAATATGAGTTAAATAAATGAATTTTATTCAATTTGAAACATTTTAAGAACTTTAAAAGTATCCTTAAGTGCAGTCACCGCAAAGACCATCAAAAATGTAATGATGAAACTGGCTCTCATCAGGAACGCCACAGGAAAAGGAAAAGCAAGAGTTAGCTCTTTTGCATAGTAGTTCCACAGAGTTACCAGCCTCAGAAATATGATTCCTTATGTGTTCCTTCATAGTCTGAATGACTTCAGTATTCACTTATAATGTAGGTAAAAAAATAAATAACAAAACACCAAATGAGAAAGTGTGCCCAAACTATTGACTAGTACTATACAAATGATATAAATAATGAGATTCCTTGATTTTACCAAATTGAAAACCTCTGGAATATAATCAAGAGGAAGATGGATGATCACAAGCCATCAAACCAAACTGAACTGCTTGAATTTTTGCACCAGGAGTAAAGGCATAAAGTTATCCAAAAGCAGTGTGTAAGACTGGTGGAGGAGAACATGATGCCAAGATGCCTGAAAACTGTAATTAAAAACCAGGGTTATTCTACCAAATATTGATTTCTGAACTTTTAAAACTTTATGAATATGAACTTGTTTTCTTTGCATTATTTGAGGTCTGAAAGCTCTGCATCTTTTTTTGTTATTTCAGCCATTTCTCATTTTCTGCAAATAAATGCTCTAAATGACAATATTTTTATTTGGAATTTGGAAGAAAAGTAGTCCGTAGTTTATAGAATAAAACAACAATGTTCATTTTACTCAACCAGGTTTAATCTCTATCCAGAACACTGTTCTCTCTCTCTAAATCCCTGCTGTGTCTGCTGCTGCTCTCTTTTTTTCCAGTCCTCTCTGGTAGGTATTAACCCGGTGCAGATTCGGGCCACAGTGGAGCTGTTCCCCAGACCCAGGCCAGTGGTTCGGGCTGCGCTGGGGGCAGATGGTCAGGAAGCTCCAGCCGGTGAGTGTGTGTTGTTTCAGACCTGCGTCTCCACAGCCCCGAGCTCTCATCAGGAATCTGCTGAACAGGGCTTTCTCTAACACACACTGTTCCACCAGGGCCACGGCCTAGCCAAACAAACCCTCGCCTGTCTCAGTGACCTGGCTTAAGGAGTCAAAGAGAGTGCTGGCTGGGGTTTGTGTTCTGTCCAAACTGGCAGAGCCCAAAGAATGTGGGCGCACTCTCTGTTTATAGGCTGGCAGAGACTCGCTTTTTATAGTAGAGCTCAGGGGAGAGGACTCGTGGATTCTGGACTACAGTGAAGAAGCTCTGGAACAGTGGAAAGAGTGATCCACTGAATTAACTCAATCTTTATTCTGAAACCAAGAGTATTATAAAGAGTTTACCCTGCTTTATCTGAAGTAACTGTCACGGATGGATGGATGGATGGATGGATGGATGGATGGATAGATAGATAGATAGATAGATAGATAGATAGATAGATAGATAGATAGATAGATAGATAGATAGATGGGTGGGTGGGTGGATGGATGGATGGATGGATGGATGGATGGATGGATGGGTGGGTGGGTTGATGGATGGATGGATGGATGGATGGGTGGATGGATGAATGGATGGGTGGAAAAATGTGTGGATAGATAGATAGATAGATAGATAGATAGATGGATAGAATAGATAGATAGATAGAATAGATAGATAGATGGATGGATGGATGGATGGATGGATGGATGGATGGGTGGAAAAATGGGTGGATAGATAGATAGATAGATAGATAGATAGATAGATAGATAGATAGATAGATAGATAGATAGATGGGTGGGTAAATGGGTGGATAGATAGATAGATAGATAGATAGATAGATAGATAGATAGATAGATAGATAGATAGATAGATAGATAGATAGATAGATGGATGGATGGATGGATGGTCCAGTGTGATTATAGTACAGATAAAAAATAGATTGTGTTTAAAAAAAAAATCATCCTCCGGCTCCACTGGGAGGAGTTGAGGAGTCTGGTGGCTCTCGGGACAAAGGATCTCCTGAGTCTGTCTGTAGAGCAGCTTTGTGACAGGAACCTGCCACTGAAACTGCTTCTATAAACCATAAAGATGGTGTGCGGTGGGTGATCATCATCATCTATGATGCTGTCTGCATTTCACAATATTTTGAAACATTGCTGTGAGAATTTGCTTGCTTTAAACACCTTAAATGATAGATATTGGGGTCAATGGATGATCACAACCACAACTCATTAATCTTTAACTCCCCCAAAAACTCATCCCAAATGTACAATTCTAGAGAACACAGCTCAATGCTGTTTTTTTTACCCCTCTAGCTCATGCCTGGCATTAGGTTTGGTGTCAATATGTTTATAATTATCTAGTCTAGTGTATTGGCAGTCACTTTCTACAGTGACTAGACAAGCTGTGTATTTGTATTTGTATCTGTTTCAACAATGAGTGTATCTTAAATTTCGCTGGACTCAATCATAAGAATCGTTAGAATTATTAGAAACACAACTGCCTTATAAAATAATACAGAGAAGTAAGTATAGTTATTGCATATTAAGGGGAGACATTATTCAAAAAAAAAAAATTGCATGCTTTTGTACGTCCACATGCTTTGTAACTGCCCCTATAATTGCTGTGAATCAGCTGAAAGAGTTTGGTGTCAAAAATCGTATGGTTCTATAAGCTGTTTGGCTCCTCCCTTCTTGTGATGTCACCATAAGGAAACCTGCATAGAACCACCAAGGCTCCACCTCTCACGTTTCAACCACCACCAGAGCCCCACCCAATAGATCAGTTAGGATCCGGCATTTTGGGCTGCTGGTTTTACCAGCACCGTGTTTCGTTTGAGGGAGGGATCTGTACCTATTGTCTGTGGTCAGCAGATGAGGGAGATGTAAGAACTTTCTAATAATGTAATAAAGTTTTGTGTTTCTATTGGAGTTAAGCATGAACTAGATTGTTCATGTTTTGCCATTTAGCACAAGCTAACAGTAACATGTGGTAAATGCTTAGCATGGCCAGCAACAGCTTATTTGCATAAAAGTGTCAGAGCTCTTAAACGGCTCACTCTGAAAATGACTGAAACTGGCAAGAATAGATTTTGTGCAAGGAATGACATAAATAGCCTATAGAACTATTCTATATAATGTCCCCATTAAAATGTAGTAAATGTGGTAGTGCATTTGGATTATCACAGGACTCCATTAGGAACCTCTCTACAACTCTCTACATGCTGAGACGTCGGGCATGTTGCAGCATTACACATATATTACACACTAATTCTGTGTATGTAGCTTAATACACATAATCATTTTGTCCCTGGTAACTTTTATCTTCCTTTTGAATAGTATTGCAATATCTTGCACTTCTATTTTCGTTAAACTACTGTATTTTTGTAACTATTTCTTTGATGATGATGATGAGTGTATTAATATATATTAGTATACACTATTATATAATATATATATATATAATATATATAATATCTATTAGTGTATTAGTATGATATATAGATGTTTGATATAAATATATATATGTATATATATATATTTATATCAAACATTTATATATCATACTCAGACCCGTGTGAGAACTTCCGCTGTAAGCGAGGGAAGACATGCAAGCTGAATGAGGAGAAGAAGCCGACCTGTGTGTGTCAGGATCCTGCAGAGTGTCCTCCAGGCTTCACAGAGTTTGATCACGTGAGTAAACTGTTTACTTTGAGTTGATTTATGTCTGGAACACGGGCTGGAGTATGTTCTGTAGTCTGGATAATCCTGTGGATGTGGTTTTGAGGCCTGGGAGTCTGAATTTGGATACTTTTGGTGGTTATATAGTGGTTTCTTCAGATAGTGTCCTTTAATTTGAATGTACCCATAATTTCGGTCAAAGTTCAGCCATCATACCAGAAAAATGAAACATGCTAAACTGTATTGCTGTTTTAGTTAACAACTGATTTCTAGTCTCATTTGTTTATTCATTTTTATTCATTTTAATAAGAAATTGGAATATAGTATCTACTTAATATTGGATGAAGTCTAATTCTGAACTATTCAAAGGAAAATACTCTCCACAACTAGTTTTGTTACAGTTTTTCTCAGTCGATTTGGTTCATTTCTCACATCATGATTTACATTGGCATCACAACAAGTGCATTTCTCCAAAACTCACTGAAATACCTTCAAAAGCTCGTAACTCACTCAGAATTCTTTGTTTTTGCTTCAAAAGCAAATTTTTATTTCAATCACTTTGTCAGTGCCATCGGAATGCCTAGTCTGTGTGTCACTGCCTCTGAACAATGTTATTAACAGTGTACAGTTTAAGTATATTCTGAAGGAAACAAACTTTTCATCAAATCAATTCAAATTGTTTGTGTTACACACAAAAATACACAAAAAACTTACACAAAACATAGTTAATCATGACTGTATGTGGGAGACTCACAGCAAGAAATTGGACTGTAATCAAACATTTTTCAAGTAATATTCTTTTACTGTATTGTTTGCACTGCAATTTGTTGACAAAAAAAAAGAGGAATTCAGGAAAGAAAGACAGCTGTTTGGCAACACTCTTTACATAACACAAAGAACTACAAAACTACAAAATTATAAACTTACTGTAAACATTCAAAACAACCTGAGAAAACAACTTAAGGAATTATAGTGCTTTCTTTTTTTATGCATTCTGACTCTCCTCTCTGTTGGACTACATGTTTTAATTCACGTTACACTGAATATCATCCCTTGAAATACTTTTGAACGATCGAAAACACAGTTATTCTTTCAAGATTTGGCAGCACTCATCTTCAGCCATTGTAAGACCAGGATTTTACCAACTTTACCAACAAAGTTTTATAGAAATGCCTGAGAGATTATGATAACATGTTCAGCACTTTTACATGTAATGACCGAGGCAATGACCTAAAGCCTAAATGTTTTGGAGGGAAGACAATTGCATAGATATTCAGTACAACACATTTTGAGGAGCACGACATAAGCAATGGATAATGCAAAAAACAGCTGAAAATTGTACGAGACCATTAGCATGAATGACAAACACATTTGCAAAAGGTCAAAAACAATGAGAAATGCAATTGTGATGTGCACAAGTGACACAGAGATGTGGAGATTGAATGAACTGTTTTGAGAATTTCAATTCTGATCTGAAAAATGTACCAAACCAATTGAGAAAATCTGTAATGAAAAATTAACAGCTTTAAGTTAAATTTAGTTGGATTTATGATTTACTACAGCTCACAACTTTGTCTGAGTTGTCTGCAAGTTGATTTGACTACATAATACATATTGTTTCAAATTAGCAGAACCAAATTGAAACTATTATAAAAAAAAAAAAAAAAAATTTATAATACAGATAACCTCTTAATAGTTAAAAGGTCCCTGGGTTATAGAAGACTTACTGACTCAAAACTATGCAAAACATTTGTTAAATATTATTTATTAATTATAATTAAAATAAAAAAACACAATTTCTGAAGTGAGTGAAAAGTTATTGGTATTATTGAACCAGCACAGCTGCTTCACAGCAGTAACTTGAAGAGAAACATCAATGTGAGAAAAATGAGTAAATACAATATAACACTTTTTTTGTGTGTAAAATCCATTGGCAAAAACTAGACAATATATATGTAAATTAAGACAAATATATGTATATTAAGCAAAAAAAAAACTGCCAATGGGGTAAGCAAAATTTTCTTAGTAAGATTTCTTTCAAAAAGCAAT